>NW_026851267.1:600000-789921 GCF_030913485.1 Colletotrichum godetiae
CTCCTTTTCGCGGCATCAGTATGCGCCTACACACCGCTTTCAGCAGCCGTGCTCAAGAATGTCACGGTATCTGAGGCCGACTTCGACATTCACAACGGCCCGTTGTTGGCCCCCATTCTCATCACCCGGGTGCCCGGCACGCATGGGCAGCTCAAGACTCAACAGCATTTCGTTGACTTTTTCACCAAGACGCTACCAAAGTGGAATATCCAATGGCAAAACTCAACAGACAAGACCCCCGCCACGGGCAACAGCGATATTCCGTTCCAGAATCTCATCATCAGGCGCGAACCACCATGGACGAAGCCTGGTCAGGCTAATTATCTCACCCTGGTGGCGCACTACGACAGCAAGATTGAACCCAAGGGCTTCATCGGCGCGACTGACAGCGCTGCGCCGTGTGCTATGCTGCTGCACGTTGCGAAGACGCTGGATCCGATGATGACCCAGATGTATGATGAGATGGTTGCCCTTGGGGAGAACGGTGGCACGGTACCCCAAGATATGGGACTGCAGATTCTGCTGCTCGATGGAGAGGAAGCCTTCAAGTCCTGGACGGATACCGACTCACTATATGGCGCAAGGTCAGTTAAAGTATGACGCGAAGTGAGGCTCATCGCACTAACATCGTGCTGCAGGTCTTTGGCTCTCGAGTGGGAGAACACCTTCAACCCTGCCATGTCTCATTACAAGAACCCCCTCGAGCAAATCAGCATGTTCGTGCTGCTTGATCTCCTTGGCTCAGCAGAGCCCAAGGTCCCCTCCTACTTCCAGTCAACCCACTGGGCCTACAAGGCTATGGCCGACATTGAGAAGCGCATGCGTGACCTTAACCTACTCGAGAGCAAGCCCAAGATGCCGTTCCTCTACGACATCAACAAGATGAATCAAATGTTTGGACGCAGCGGCATCGGTGACGACCACGTCCCCTTCATGATGAAGGGCGTCAACATTCTGCACATGATTCCCTCACCCTTCCCTGACGTATGGCATAAGATGGAGGATGATGGAGAGCACCTAGATATGCCGACTGTGAGGGACTGGACGAAGATTGTGACGGCATTTACGATGGAGTGGCTCGATGCGATGGAAATAATGCCTGAAGAGGCACAGAGGTAGCATAATTAAGAAGTTTGGACAGTGGAAGCTGAACTGTGTCTTTTGTTCAAACAAAATCATCTCTGTTCACTGCTTGCTCTTTTGTGTTGACAAATCCCGCATCCTGGAATCATTTTGTTTGCGGTGGAGGTAGAGCGTCTGCACCCATGTAGTGTGTTTGCCACTGTTGTGGTAAACCAAGTGAACGTTGAACTTCTTGACCACCAGGGGGCAATCAACTGAACCTCAAAGGACAGAAAAGTAGCATGGGAATCTGTTCTTATGATCCTTTTCGAGAAATGAGGCACGCTTTGGATTATGAATTCAAATGGTTCACTCTGCCGCTTACTTCGGAACAGAAGACAGACTTCGAACAGCTAACTCGAGGCTACATGTAAGAGTCGCCGCCCCAGTATTAATGATTCAGGCTCCGAAACAGGAGATAGCAATATAATAGATCATTGATTCTTTAAGACCCGAGGCATATTTTCTCGAGGTTTTCTATTCAAATATTCGATCTTTGAAGTCTAAAGTAATTGTTGGATCTCTGGTCAGTAGGTAGAAAAGGGTGGATTCGAAGGCAGCTGGGGCCCCCACTTACGGGTTGCCCAGTGTCACGAATTATGGGCCACAGCAATGGGTTTATAAATCAGGTTAAGCTGGATTGAATTGATCCATTCATAACGGAGAAAGTAGAGCAGTTCATTTAGTAAAGAAAATAATGTCTACGTAACAAAACACGTAGTAGAGTACCTGGCGAGTGCTGATGCCATTCCTGTTTCGTGAGACCAAAATACAAGCTACTTGTGGAGGAATTGTGGACTTCGCTCGATTCTTGCTCCTTCCACCTCTTTAAGCGCAGCAGATTACTCGATTGTTGAATATTGACGTCGTCGCGAATAGAAGGTCTGCCCTGCTGATGTGTATATCAATAGTAACACTCATAACTAGCGGAACCTACTAGTAGAGCATACGAGAGAGATGAACACCCGCCGCTCGAGGTTGAAGACCGATCATGAAAAGATAATTTTCTGTTAACGATACCTTTATTTTTACTTTACGGATTGTTCTTAATTACTTGCTGTTCGACGTGGCAGCTAGCGTATGTAAAACACACTCCAAGAGGTGTGGTACTAGCATAGAAATGAATCTAAAGTCTTGCAAGTAGCAATTGACAATGAAAACATGCCCTAAAAGCTCGCGAAGACCGAGATTTCGAGCCTCGAGGTTGTTAATGGTCTTGTATATGTGCTCCAAGGTTGGCCGAGACAGTGATATGGACATGTTGAGGAACCATCATGGCTTTCATTGGGACCCGTGTGTGGTGACACAGCAAATCATGTGGACTAGGTAGCTGATCAGCGGCATGTGATTGATATGTTGATGATTAAATTGGAAAGGCCATGGGAAAATCAGGTTCAGATATACCCTGTTTCACGTCCCTGAAAAAGCGTGATCCTGTCGAGACCGAGGGCTTCGACCGCCTTCATTACTTCAACCAGAAACGTGATCTTGAGTCAAGCCTGATTGCTGTCTAATTTTCAAGGCTTACTTGAAGATCTTTCTGCGGTCATAGTATCTTGGGACTTCCGTCCTGAAAAGATCTATCGGGAACTTGAGGTTCTGGGCCTTGGCGATTGAGTTCTCCACACACCCTCGAATTTTCTTTCTCTTGCGGGTGGCGGCATTGGAAACCTGATATGACTACTCATCTGGCCAATGAGAAGCTGCTGGGCCGTAATCCTCTCTTTGTACAAGCTGTTCACCTCATGCTACTGTCTCGTCATGAGGAGCCCACTCACCATTTGATCTTGCGTAAGTATTGTTCGCTTCGTGGTGGGGGGAGCCAGATTCCATCTTCGAGGAAGACTTGTCAATTCCCCACAACAAGGCGAAGCAGGATCCTTATGAGATAGTACCACGTTACGAAGAAGAAACAAAAGACTGCGAGTCTGAGTTCGAGTGAGTAGTATCGAAGGTGGCTTTGCCCTTGTAAGCTGCGATGTATGGCTCATAGAGTGGAGACCAATCGGAACACAGCGCCCAAACACATTCAGAATCAGACATTAAGACGCGGGTTTTTATTGAGTACTTACAACTAGATGGAATAATCATCAACCGAGTTGGCTTCAGTGCTGCATGATGGTAACGAGGCCCGGAGGCAGGTGGTGCGCGATGCGCCTGCTTATTCAGCCAATAGTCGACCAAGGCCAGCACTACAAGCTAGACATGCACCGCTCATACGCTTGTCAGGCACGCCAGATCTGGCCGGGCAGCCGTGTCTACTCCCTGCTCAATCCCCCACGAGCTCACATGCCGCTTGGTCTTGTGTAACTACACGGAAGCCACAGGCTCTGATTGTTTCTTTTGTGATGCGGGGGTTCAAACTCCCGTTCTCACACAGCGCCTTTGTCAGTAGTGCGGTAAAACAAAGAATCTTAACTCTCTTCACCTCCACGAGGGACATTCAGGCGAGTTTCAAAGGAATAAACATATATAGCCTACATACCTCACAATATGATCGGCTGAACAACAGGCTTTCAGGCGTCCATACTCAATAATTTGGATTCCAGGCGTGCTCTGCGTTCTCTTTACAAGCCAGGGGGATATAAATCAGAAGCATGCTTCCTCGAAAGTGGACGGACCACGACAAACGTTTCAAAGCACCACCGTCTTCTACGTTCGTGATACCAAATCGCGGAGAACGGGTAGGTTCTAGATCAGGAATGTGGAGAGGTAATAAGAGATTCTTCGATGTTGGTCCCAAAACTTACAAACGAGGCAGCTTCATTACTACACGTCCAGTAATCAAAAACCTGAACGGCCGCCCTTGACTCGCAGGCATGACGTCGACTCACACCAACGAGCAATGGCAATCAGTCAATGCAAAAATACCGTCCAACAGAATCTTCGATTTTCGCAAGGATGGTTCCATGTCCCTCGACTCATTCCGTATTAACAGCAGACCACCTGACTTGGGGTTCAAAGCCATAGTCTCCAAGAAAAAGATGGGGGAAGCTTCGAAACGGTTTTCAGACCCCAAGCGGCGTCAAAAGCTGGAATACGATCTAGCAAAAGATCATCTCGCACCGATTATGATCCTCCTTGACATCGCTCACGGCTCTGGTATCTTCGTCCCGAAGATGGTTACCGCAATAGAGCTTGAATTTCTAGTGATTCATGCTCACATGTACGAACTCGAACATCTTCTGCGCCCTTATCTCAAACTCTGGATGCCTTCAAAGGAAGAGAGACTCGGCGCGGGTAACTGCTGCGATTGTGTTGCCTGGGTCGCTTTAGAGATTGGTAACGATGAGGTTTACAATGAAATGATCAGCCACTTGGCCTTCTGCAGCGGCGTTGATGAAGGAGGCAACATTATAAGCTTAGGATCAAGTACCGATCTATTAAAAGGCAGATACAAATTTATTGATAAAACAGAAATCCCCGGTAAGTTCTCCGCACCTTGTTTATTAGGGACTCAGAAAATCCTCATTGTCTAATTAAAATAGACGCAGTAACGGAGCTCCGTACCGAATACCTGCGCTTCCATCTCAAGCAGCTGAAGAAAGCCATTGCGCCCGAAGACAACAATAGAGTCTGCGTCGCTGACAAGGCAACACCATGTGAGCGCGATAGATGTAACTCCGCAATTCTCAATAACATGTCTTACCACTCCACGATGAAGCTTTGCGACAAGCTCAGGGTCGTCTCCTTGCCTGGAGGTGATCTGAATTATCTGGGCAGTGTCAGAGACTTACGGGATATGCTGTTGGGAACAGAATGCTTTACCATTGAGGACCATAAATATTGTGATCCTTATAGAGAAATGAGATTGAGACTCAAAATTATTTAACTTCAACTGATGCCTTTTGCCTCTGAACTCGAATCAGCAAGATATCTCACAGAACAACCTCGGATCTCAGCATGGGCGTCCTCATAGCAAGTAGACTTTCTTTCTAAACTTCTGACGTATGAGAGATCATTGGTTTCTCAGGCCCAAGACATACTCTTCGAAGTTGCCATCAATGTACCCGTAAATTCAAATGTACACGAGGCGTACAGGCAGTGCACAAAGAAGATGATAGGCTGAAGTGGTCACAGAAGGGCAAAGATCCCAGCAATAACTCCTATCCCGACTGAAAAGGTTTCATTCGAAGATCGAGGCGATCTCACTCTCAAGTCGGCAATCTCAAGGACGGCAGCGTGGTCGAGTTCGTCGTCTGCTCTCGGGCACTGGCCCGCGCATCTTCCGTCTTTCGGGCGATGCTCTTGGGTGGATTCTCCGAGTCCAAGCCTGAGAGAGATGACTGGGTCGTCGAGCTTCCCGAGGTCCGCACTGCGCCTTTCTCCATTCTCCTGAAGATTATCCACGGCCGTTTCTGTGAGGTGCCGCAGTCGCTGACGCTGGAGGAGCTATATCAGCTTCTTGTTGTCACAGATAAGTATGACATGGTGTCGGTCATATTTCAGTTGGCGTCAACCTGGTTCGAACCTTAAAAGTACCTCAATGCAAGAGATGGGAACGAAAAACTGTTGTGGATCGCTTGCGAGCTTGGAGACCAAGACGCATTTAAAGGACAGCTGAAGATCTCGTCCTGACGTCGGGAATCAACAACCAAAACCAGCTCCTTGATAGCCGAGGAATCCCTCTCAACACTTACGAATGTTTCGATGCCAATGGGTTATTAGGTAGGTTTCTGAATCGTGAAGTCACCGAATAGCTTTAACAAGAAGGAAACAGATAACATCCAAATGACCCGGCAGCGTCGTATTTATGATCTAGGGAGGTTTATTGACAAGGCTGCCCGGGACGGACTGGCAAGCAGAGGATGCTTAAAAGTGCAGGAGCCTAAACTGGAGGTGCCTGTTTGCATCAATTTCTATGGCAACCCTCCGAAGGCTGCTGTTCCGCCTGCTCCCGAATGGGACCTAGTCAATGCTCGGTGCAACAACACCTCCCTGGTTGAAGTGATGAAGCTTGCCGAGGCTATAGTCCTATGCAGATTCGGATATTCGCTGGTCTTGGGACTGGGAGGCGAACGAAATCATCTTGGATCTATCCAAACCCTCAATATAATGATTACTGCTGCAGCCTACAGCTACCGAATCTAGGCTCCTTCATTTCCCTATTCAGGCTAAGCTAAGTGAAGAATCTCACTCGAAGCGCACAAATCCTACATCATCGCCGCAACTTCAGATAGGGGCTCTTCGCCCGAGCTCTTTTCTCGCGTAAGAGCTTCCTCTCTTCAGCCGAGTACAGCCCATCCCCCGTCTTCTCTCCAAGCCTCCCTCTAGAAACGTAATTCTCCTCCAGCCAGTCCGTGTACCCTGCCTTCTTTGCGTCCACTACCCCCATGTTCACCCTGTTCCTTTCAACCTGCCACACAGTGTCAAGCCCAACCTCATCCATCTTCTCACAAGGCCCTTTCTCGGCGTGGAAGAAGTCCCGGAAGAGGGCGTCGATATCTCGGGGCGAAGCGAGTTCGGCCTGTAGGATGCGCAGCGTGTCGGACTTGACGGCGGACCATATCCGGTTGAAGACGAAGCCAACCGATTCATGAGGGAGCGCCAGGGGGTTGAACCCCACGCTCTTCATCTGCTTTTTGAGGAAAGGCATGAGGTCTTGGTCCGTGACGCCGCAAGTCATGAGCTCGACGTATGTGTTTCTTGGTGGTAGGTGGTAGTGAGTGTTCAACAGGCGCTCCGGCCGAGTGATGAGATGCCTCAGAGCTGATGTCGGCCATGTCGAGCTGTTGGAAGCTAGGATACAGTCTTCAGGAACAACCGCGTCGACCTTGCCCAGCATCTCACGCTTAATCTCTGGATCCTCCGGGAGAGCCTCGATCACCATCCAGGGGTTGCCACTGCACGATTCCTCCAGAACAGTGCTAGTCGTGACTCGGCCCGGGTGCGTCTCACGAACAGCGCACACTGTAGTGAGTGCGTCGCCGACATAGGGCATCGCTGAAGAGAGCACGCTAGAGTCGACGTCGTGGAGAATGACGGGCCGACCCGTGGAGGCCCACATAACGGCTAATCGCCGGCCGAGGACCCCGGCGCCGAGGATGACGACGGGCCGGGAAGTGGGGTCGCTAGGCGGCGTCCATTTCGGGGTTACGGGGGCTGTTGCTGCTTTCTCAGGAGAACGGCTTGAGAATAGGCGAGTTTGATGTTGAGATGAGAAGGAATTTGATTGCCGGCATTGCGTTGTAAGTTGGGCTTTGGGGAGGTGTATTGCTGTCGTTGTTGGCAGTGTTCTGGCTATTGCAGCCGCTTTTGTGATGCTTCGGCTTGTGATGCCGCTTGTTAGGGTAGGTTGAGTGCGCCATAGTTGTTGACAAGTTCTTCTAGATGCCATTGTGATTCTTAGCTTCTCCTATGTTTGTTAAATCCGAGGGAAAGGCTGTTCGTTTTATAGTAGCTGTCTGTCACATCTCGCTGAGCTGATGATGATGGCACTGTCGCATGATAAGGACGGCCGGGAGAGTGGCGTGATGTTGTCGACTAACACTGGGCTGACCTCAACTGCCAAGGTCGGGTCTTCGCGGCCGGGGTTCCAATTGCATCACGCAACTGGGGAATATCCCCAGATCTCCCCGGAAAAGCAAGGTCACTTGCTCGGGTAGTCCATGCCGCCCTACATCTAGCTTCCGCTCATGCCCTGTCTCCTTCGGGGGAGGGGAAGCCCATGATCCATCTCGGAGGTTTTGCATGACGATGCTAGGCATATGGTCACCTGGCGAATCAGGACCACACCCCCATCAAATGCGAGCATTTCACATGGAACTATGACTGAACGATATAAGAATTCTACTTGAAGGTCTGTAGTTGAAGAACTAATAACTCAAGTGAAGAAATCAAATGTTCGCTCGCTTCACCGATGTTGTTCTTTGGAGTGGGCTAATCTGAGCATCTCCAGAGCATGGGGAGGGAAACAAGTACGTACCTATAGCGATGGTGGGGTTGGCGGTGCTCCATTGGTCCACTGCCCAGGTACCCATTCTTTGGTCCCGAACAAATTCCGTTGGCCGATTCTTGCGCGGACAGCAACTTCAAGACCAACATCCAACGCGGTTGCAAGCCTCCCTCTTTGGGCACGAACAGCAGCAGTACAGCTGCAGACGTCGTCATCTATCATCTGTAGCCAAGGGTCGACTGCGATTACTGCCGCGTAGGCTATAATGTGCGGGATCCACGTCGTCGTTACGCGCGACGGCTTCCAGTCCCTGCCGCAAGACGTCAAGACATGCCTCTGCAACCGCGGTCCGGATCATCTGGGCGAAGCTCGCTGTCAAACATCAGGCGGTAGCGGTAGCCCTGTATTCCTGACTCTGACCTCGACGGTTCTGGCTCTGCGCGGTGACCACATCACCCACCAGCCCTTTCGCGACGCGTCTTCTGGGTCCGTTCTATGCTGGAACGGCGAGGCCTGGAAGATTGCAGGGGAACCCGTCCATGGGAACGATGGAGAGGCGATATTTGCTTTGCTCACCGCGGCCAGTAAGCGCGACGCACCGGAAGATGCGATTTTGAATGTGCTGCGCAGCATCGAGGGCCCTTTCGCGTTTGTCTACTTCGACGCGACTTCCTCCCGTCTATTTTATGGTCGCGACCGCCTTGGTCGACGCTCTTTACTACTCAATGGAGAGGGAGGAATCAGACTGTCTAGCATTGCTGAAAGCACATCATCTTCGTGGGCAGAGGTGGAAGCAGATGGCATCTACGTTGTAGACTTGGCATCTTGGGACGGTGAGTCTCTGGGCTCAAATTCGCCTCGCTCTTGGACGCCAGGTGAGACCGAGACGGTAAGCTAGATATCTCGCACGGCATGCATTACGTTTTTGCTACTTACGATATCAGGTCCTCAACATTGGAGTCTTCAACATGTTGCTCCCGCCATCAGATGTTCAGTCACTCTCAGCAGTGTCACCATCAGTACAAGCAGTCAGGCAGCAAATGACCGAGTCGCTCAAGTTACGCGTCTTGAACGTTCCTGAACCCCCAGCCCATGATGCTGGCAACGACACGCGAGTAGCTGTCTTGTTCTCCGGCGGGCTGGACTGCACGATCCTGGCGCGGATGGCTAGCGACCTGGTCCTACCTGATCAAGGCATCGACCTGATCAATGTGGCCTTTGAGAACCCTCGCTTAGCAGCGAAGGCTGACAACTCTCTTGGTGCGCCAAGTCTCTACGAGGCTTGTCCAGATAGAATCACGGGAAGGAAGTCCTTTGCCGAGCTGACTGCAGTCTGTCCTACTCGTAGCTGGAGGTTCATTGCCGTAAGTTCGCTCATCTTGACTCGGTCATTCTCTTATACTAATCCTTAGTAGGTGGATGTTCCATACCAAGAAGTACTCGCGCATCGGGGCCAAGTGATCTCTTTGATGTATCCCCATAATACCGAGATGGATCTCTCCATCGCTTGCGCCCTCTACTTTGCCGCCCGCGGCATCGGCATGTCACAGAGTAGCCCGTCAGACTCCGCTGTCCAGTACGCTACGCCGGCGCGAGTGCTTCTCTCTGGCCTCGGGGCAGACGAACTCTTTGGCGGCTATGTACGGCATACCACCGCCTTCTCGAGGAGAGGCTACCCGGGCCTTCTCGAGGAACTTAAGCTAGACGTCAGCAGACTTGGGAAGCGGAACCTGGGCCGCGACGACAGAGCCATGTCCCACTGGAGTCGCGAGGTTCGATTTCCGTTCCTCGACGAGCAGTTTGTCAAGTGGGCCATCGAATGCCCGGTCTGGGAGAAGTGCGACTTTGCCTTCTCCGAGGCAGAGTCAGGAGTTGATCCTGAGAAGAGGGCGCTGAGGCTTCTTGCTAAGGACCTTGGCATGGGCGCAGTCGCCCAGGAGAAGAAGAGAGCGGTTAGCAATATCCGACATCGATTGATCATTCCTCATACTGACCGTTCTGCTAGATCCAATTTGGCTCGAGGACAGCAAAGATGGAGAGCGGAAAGACCAAAGGCACAACACTCATTGCTCCATGAGTAGGAACTAGGAGGCGAGTGCTTCCCGAGACTGGCGATGATGACGTACAGATACTTCCGAGCTGGCGGTCCCTTGGACGAAGTCGACAGCAACTGCGCGTTTCTGCTCTGCAGTAACCCTTTGCTTCCGGCATTCGATCAAGTATACAATTAACGACCGCTGGCAATGATGTCGTAAAGGCAAGTCTGAGCCAGAATATAGATGGGTCGAAATCACCGCACAAAACTAGACAAGAATTTACTTTCGATACTTCTCGCCAAACATGGTTCCATCACTCACGACACATCTCAATTTGACCACATTGCTGGCTGTGTCGACCAGCTGGTGCAAATAAATTTACATTAGTCCTCCAGCACCATGACTGAAACCCCAGAGTCTCACAGATCGAACGCTGGCGGCGGTTTCGTGAGACAGCGACACAGGGTAAATGATCCTACTGCTACCCGGCTGTGCCCATGCAAGCCAACATCACGCCAATGTCCCAGCCGTCCCTTGCCTGAGCCTCGAGGTTTCCCGCATGGGGTGCCACAAACAGCGTCCCCATCCCGGCTTGGCAGCAGTCGCTTAGCTATTCTCAGGCCCTAGGAGACACAAACGACCCTGTCATAGCCTTTCTAGTGGGGAAACCACGGGCTGTGCTGTCTCTGTGTGATCCTGCTGCCTTGACGATCAACCCACAGACAACCCCAGGGGCAGATGATGTGCTGCATGTCTTCAGGCCGCTACTCTTACTTTAAGGCTAGGCTGACCTTTCCCTTTTTTGACGTTTTCGAAGTAGCCGTACTTCTTCAAGCACAATGCTAGACTGCGAGCATTGTTTGGATGCAATCTGAAGGCTTCCTAGCAGTCGCCAAATGAGCAAGTATGCATCATCTTGAAGGTCCCTGGGCGGCGGCAGACAGCACCAGACGTCCGCCGTACAATTCAGATTCATCGGATCTCTCGCGAGATGATCGCCGACCGCTCATTCACGTGCAATCAACCGACTCAGCAGAGGCCCGCACCGAGCCGATGGAGTCCGAGCATCACCCCATACCAATGAGCTCCATGACCACCGAGCCCGGCGCAGCCCACGTCTCTGGCGTCCCGCACGTAGCATACAACAAGCTTTCTAACACGGACCGGAACTCGGCGGACTCGCCCGGCTATGGCGGTTGGGACTACACACCAGGAAGAGCAGACACAAAGTCTCATCTATCCCACAAAGAATCCGGTCTCACCCCTCCCGCACCCAAGCAGGCATGGAGTACATCCCTCAAGGGCTGGCTGCCAGAGCTCATATGGTCCATAATAAGCATCGCCTCCGTCGCCGCCCTCGCCGGAGTTTTATCCCGTTTCGACGGCCAACGACTCCCCGAGTGGCCGCTCGGCCTCACACTCAACACGCTCATCGCCTTCCTCGCGACGTTGGCGCGAGCTGCGTTTGTGATCCCGGTCTCTGAGAGTCTGTCGCAGCTGAAGTGGCTTTGGTATCGCAAGGAGAGGCCGTTGAAGGATTTTCAGGACTTTGACTCGGCTAGTAGAGGGCCTTGGGGGAGCATTCAGTTGTTGAAGACGACCAAGGGATGGTGAGTTGATGGTTCTGGCCATGATAATAAAGCCTTGGTGATTGCTAACTGTCAATAGGTCTCCTAGTCTCATCGCGACGATTGTCATGATCACGGCAATCTTCACATCGACCTTGACGCAATCCGCCGTCACATACCCCGTCCGCCTCACGCGCGTAGACGGAGACGCTACAGTAGCTAGGTCAACATCTTACTTCTTTAGTACATCCAATACCTTCTCCGGTCGTACGTCCCACCCTTCATCTCTCATCCGCATCCCACATTCACTAAACATCCCTCTGCAGTGCAGCAAGAACACTACGTCCAGCAATCAATCTTCGAAGGCCTAAGCTTCGACCACACCAAAGAATTCCCCCTCAGCCCAGCCCGCTGCCCCACAAGCGAATGCCAGTGGGAGACCTACAGCTCGTTAAGCATCTGCGCCAAATTCTGGAATATTACGAATTCATTGAACGTCACGACTAAAGAGAGTCCCATTGGGGCACCGCGGGTGAAAGCTTCACTTCCTAACGGGATATCTGCGAACTTGAGTACCTCTCACTTCGGCCTCGTTAGTCTACGTGGTACGAGCAAGCCCATAGCCTCGGACGTGAACCCTGATGCGGCGTTGTTCAACTTTACGGTGATTTACTCCCTACGAGAAGGGAACGACGGTGCGGTCGGAGCCATGGAGGCTGTGCTGTACCTTTGCGCAAAGACGTATAACCTCTCCTTTGCAGGCAACATTGAATCGCGCAAGGTTATCGATGTGACTTCGGACGTCGAACAGGGCTCTATCACGTTCCCTTCCGGCCAGGTCAGAGACGACCTACCCGCGATACGGGACCCCCTCAACCCCGATGAGGACAATTTCCCCTACGGCGGTACGGGGCTCGGCACGATGCAGGGGAGTCTCGCGGATGCGCTCAACGGATCGTATGCGGATCTCAGTAATGTACCAAGTGCCCTCGGTCTTGCGCCGGCTCGGTACTTGGCTGCATTGCAGTACGGTGCCAAGACGTTGGAGGCGCAGGGGCGTGTGAATGTGTCGCGAGAGGTTGTGATTAACGAGGCCGTTGCAAATATCACAAATAACGTTGCAAGGAGCTTGTCCAATTTGTAAGTCTGCTGTGATGTTTTCCCTCGTCTTACGCCTGTAGATAAGGTGACTAACGTAGTCACACGCAGCATCACCAATGACACCATAGTAGCAAGAGGGCAAGCGCTCGCATCGGAGACGTTTGTACAAGTTCGCTGGCCTTGGCTTGCCTTCATCTCTTGTCAGGCCGTGCTCTCCATCATACTCCTGGCTCTTGCCATTGGTCAGACGAAGGCGGCGGGGATCGGGGTGGTGAAGAGTTCTACGTTGCAGGCTATGGTGGCTATCAACTCCAAGGATAAGCAGGCCCTCGAGATTAGGCTCGCGCAGAGGCACCACCAGGAAGAGGTGGATGATGTTGTTAGGAGAGGGCCTGGGATAGCTTGGAGCTTGGGTATGAGTGATCGGGGGTGGAGTCTTCGTATTTGACCATATTTCACAAGGCCTTCTAAACAACCACGGCCAAATGGCCCAGATATACGTAGTTTACTTATGAACAACTATTTTGAGAAGTCGAAATGGAAGATTAAGAGTAAGTTGACGGTTGATCAGGGGCCTTGCGCATGCTAGCCACGTCGCTGCAAGTGATAACCAGTCTCCACTTCCCGACAACCATCAATTACTTTAAATTTTTGCCCGCGGAGATGATCCATCCGCACTTACGATGACTCCTCCGCTCCGGTTTTGACGTCCTCCAGCCAGGTATACCATAGACAGCGGCTACGATGTCTCGACAACTTTTACATCGCGGTCTCGCCGAAACAGGCCTCCTAGCCCTCAGCAGATGCCACCCCGACATCAAGCTTCTATGCCTCCAGCGCTTCGTGCGCATGTTCGCCTACGGCGCAACGACCCTGCAGCTGGTAGCCTACTTTGAGCTCCTCGGGCTCACGGCGACGCGAATTGGCCTGTTCATGGTATTCACTCTCGTCGGAGACGTCTGCATCAGTCTGGTCCTCACTTCCATCGCCGACGGCGTCGGGCGGAAGGCGGTGCTGGCTGCGGGCGCGGCTTTGATGGCTGTTAGTGGTGTTGTTTTCGCGACGTGTAGTGGGTTTTGGGTGTTGTTGGCTGCTGCTGTGGTAGGGGTTATTAGTCCAAGGTAAGAATCCACACATATCTCTCCGGGGGAGGAAGAATGTGCGAGGCTGATTGTAAGCAGCGGCGCCGAGATTGGGCCTTTCCGCGCCGTGGAGGAGAGTATCGTCGCGCATTTAACCACTGCAGAGGATAGAAGCGACGTCTATGCTTGGTACAGCCTCATGGGTGCCGCTGGGACTGCATTCGGTGCAATGACGAGCGGCTGGACGGCGCACTACTTGACGGTCAATGCAGGCTGGGAGCTCGAGGCCGCGTATCGCGTAGTCTTTTACGGGTATGCGGCGCTGGGTGTGTTCAAGTTCTTCCTCGCACTGCTCCTGGGCCGTGATATCGAGGCTGAGTGGGACGAAGCTGGCGTCTCTGAGGAGGAGACCGCCCCCATTTTGGGCGAGCGGTCGGCCGAGAGGGAGGTAGAAGCCAAGACTTGGCGATCAAAGATTGTTCCCAGAATTGAGAGGGAGAGTATGCCTGTGGTCATCACGCTATGTTTCTTCTTTGCGCTTGATTCTTTTGCTTCGAGCTTGACCACCCAGTATTTCTTCCATGACTCTCTCCTAAATCGTGATGCTGACTTGACGCAGGTCCTGGATCGCCTTCTTCTTCCGCTGGAAGTTCAACGTGGACGATGGAACTCTAGGTTCTCTGTTCTTCACCACAAGCCTCTTGGCCGCGGCTACAACCCTAGTCGCGTCCTCGATAGCCAAGCGAATCGGCAATCTAAACGTACGTAAAATCACAGAGCCACGCCTCCCACTATCTCGATCAGCTTGCCAGACTATCCACTAACCTTTCATACACAGGCAATGGTCTTCACCCACCTCCCCTCAACAATCTTCACAGCACTCATCCCTCTCCCGCGAGACGCCGACACCGCCATCATCTTTCTGATCCTCCGCGCCCTAACGCATTCCATGGACGTCGCGCCGAGGGCGGCTTTCCTAGCGGATGTGATCTTGCCCAAAGAACGGACTACTGTGCTAGGCTTGATCAACGTTTTGAAGACGTGCGTTTCGAGTGTTGGTCCTGTGGGCGTCGGAATCTTGGTGGATAGGAATCTGTTCTGGGTTGCTTTTGTGGGTGCCGGATGTCTCAAGGTTGTTTACGATCTTGGGATGTTGGTTTCTTTCCGTAAGCATGAACGGGAGCAGCATGATGGAGAGGCCGGGGGTGCTTAGACGTAGGTAGTATATTGCAGCTATCTCGTGAGGTAGCCCATACGAACCTATACTGCACTGGCGATAAAGGCGTTATTTCGGGAAGTAAGATTTAGCAAGGAATCTAAAAGTGCAAAGGTTGACGAAGATCGTAGTAACCAGTCATGTGTATTCAAGCTATCAGCCAATGTCTCCATCTCTATCCATGTCTCTATCAATCGCTGCAGAATCTTCAAGTCCACGGACTACACAAGCCAGCCAAGATGCTATTGGACAGTTTAGCTGTCGCAAGATCCGAAAGAGCTGGCGATCCAGCCTCTGCAGCAAGCATCGAAGGCGGCGGCACTCTCCTGTCTGTTGGGGCAGGAGAAGGCAGCGTTGTGGAAAGGTCCAGTGACGACGTCGTCTTAGCCACGCGTTAGTACAAGAAAATGAGACACTAGAAGGATGGCAAGAGGATGGAGGAGGTTGCACTTACTACCGCAGCAGTGGGCCGTAGATCCCTGGGATCCCTGGTCGTTGCCGTCCTGGTTCTTGAACTATAGGTCCAATAGTCAGCTCTGTGTGTCTTTTCAAAAGCAACGGCGTGTAAGCCCGAAGTTGCTAGGGGTAGGTGTGACGTACGAGACACACGCAAGTGCGGGCATCGACCAAGCTGCTGGAGATGAGCAGCATGGCAATGGTAGAGATGATGGAGGTCTTCATTTTGAGTTTTGGTAGGGGTGGAATAGTAACTTGATGTTGTAATGAGTTGATGAGATTGCGTTTGTCTCCTGATCATATTTTTAATCACTAATACTGCAGAACACCCAGCTCTATATAGGATTTGCCAAGTTCACAGACTTCAGGTTCTAAACTCTTGGAATCCTTCTCGAAGACAACTACGAACCTACGATACGAGAGTCCTGCAAAAGTCAATTAGATGTCAATATATTACCCCGGAGTTAGCGGAAGGCAAAAGTTATCACTAGCAAAGCTTCTGCTTGGACCTTTTGCAGTTGACGATGATGGTCTTCGCGCCCCGTATATCCACATAGCCCAGTCAACGAGTCATACATATGTTCTACAAAGCCACTATATCGTTGACAACTCAGTCAGGGGAACAGGCGGTGTCGTACAATTCTGCCCTCACAAAACAACTCAACCTAGGAAAAAAAGCTAATTTAGATTATTGTCAATGGTTTGGCCGGCCCGGAGGACAGCGCACATCTCGCACATTCGGGAGCCGGCTGCGGCGAATACGTCGGTTTCGCATTCTACTTGTCTCCGTTGAAGGTCCGCCTCTGGTGATTGCTTCAACGGTGGTTAAGCTCGGAGAAGTCGCCTCATAGCCGTGCCGTCTCTCCGAGTTGCTAGTTGCTCGATTCCCCCAGATTCAGGAACGGCTGGGGGACACTCCTATGATATATTGCCTCTACAACGATGAGCCCTCTTATCTAGTTGGCCGTCGCACGGGCTTTTCGTGTGCGGTAACACCGTAAGTCAATTCATCGGAGTCGTCAACGCCCTAGAGCCTATGACAATGTCCGGAGAACGATATCCGACAGTGCATATCTGTGATACCCGTGGGGGCAGAAAAGACCCATCTGCGCCGTTGGAGCCGAAGCCATGATCCCTGAAACTCCCCGTGATGTCAGATCATTTGTCCTCCAGTCTTGAAACGTAATGAGCAGAGTATTCACCATATGTTGCAGGACTGGGAATGTTCGTGCCATTCTTAGTCCGGACTCCGGCCTCGGGGACAAGTAGCAGTGGAAAAGCTCGTGGCTCGCTCCTCTGCACACCCGAGTACCGATCAAGAGCCAGGCATGAAATGCTGACTTTAAGCCCTTAGTTTGACTGAACCATATATCAGTTGGGCACTTTGAAGATCTGTTCGGTAGACGGAACCAGACGCCCGAGGTCGTCTGCGTGTAAGAATCGGGGGTTGCATCGTCTTTTCGGCGTTCGGATCGGCCCCACATGGCCGGCAGGCCCGATATGATGGTTCAGGCCGCACCTTCTCGCCTAGAAAGTTGCCAATGTTGATCAGCTCCTTGTCTTTCCTCGCTTTTCAGAAGGCCCTCAAGATCGAATCTTCCGGCTAAAAGCAACTTCTTCCTCTCCACCACCACCGAACTCTAAATATCGTCGCCCACTTTCGTACTTCTTGTCGATCCATTGGCCTTTCAACCGCAATTCAAGGGGCCAACCTTAGCTGAGAGACGATGCACCGAGTTGATGATATACCGGACTCTTTTGACAAAGACACAGCAGAGATACTTGTCGTCCGGACCGTAACACGTACAATGCTTTTGTCATGAACCAGCGACCGAAACGACGCCGATGACGACACGGGTAAATGCGACAACAACAGCGGCCATCAAAAGGCAAAGGCGCCCAAGGATCACGGGGCAATGAACACTTTCCCGCATATCAGAACGAGATGTAGAGTCCTGCATTCGTGGTACGCACTTGACATCCCTGAGGCCCTGGTGTGATCGTTACCACGGTGACGGCATTTCTTCGCGATATGCTCCAGATCGTCTTCACGTTGTCCGGTCTAATACGATCATTAGGTTCATGCTACATCTCGTCTGCCATAGCATGACTAGGAGGGATGAATTCGACTGCCGAAAAGCGCCAGCGGTATTAGAGACGGCTTGCAGCGAATAAACCCCATATCAGTCGCATATGACAGCGTCGAAAATTCACGGCAATGCCTAGTCCTGACGTTGAGATGTTCGAGCCAACAGGGTCGCTTGCCGAAGACAAGAGGCAAATGGCAGCTGCCAAATGCGCGAAAGCATCATGCCAGAGCTTGGGACGAAAGAGATGACACGACTCGATTCCGCGCTGCATGCCACGTATCGGAGGGCCTACATCAGCAGTGCCTAAGTACGGCGCGGCTGTGGTGCTCGAAGAGCGATAGCATACACGCTATGGATTTCAGAAACAGACTGGATCCAGAATTGCCTTTCACGGAAAGCAGAGCGACGTTTCGTTTCCAGGTTCCATGCTGTTTACTTGTAGAGAAGGGATGGAGAAGGCCTCGAGGGGAGAGAGGCTGTGCTTCGTTGGCAAGGGTTACCCGCCATGCATGACTCTTCAGGTTTGTGGAGAGACAACTCAAATGATTCCTGGCCAACAGTGAACGAGTAGTGTTCATTGAAAAGAAGAAGCTGGCATTATGCAACGTTTCGCTGATCAAGACTCACAGGAACACATCATCGACAAGTGTCTCCTTCGCTGGCCCGAGGCTGCGTGGAATTCGGACGTGTTCAGGTCCCGAGGCTTGACAGAAAAATCAGGAGGACGGCTCGGATATTTCTGTCTGAGCTTCAAAGAATGCGACCGTCGGGGCGTGGGACTTGATTGAGGTTCATCTGGTCTAAGACTCGTCCGAGCCAGAGAACAACCACCGAACAGTGGACACTGGACACTGGCGGTCAGGGACTTAGGCTGGCCCTGGGAAAGACGGCAAGAAGCAGGGCCCCTTGTAACGAACCCCACGAAGCGAAGAAAGAGTGTTGCGCTTGGCAAGACTTCAGACCGAGCCTCACCAGGGCATCAGGGGCCACCATCGACTGGGCAGCGCCGCAGCGTGCTATTTCTAAAGATGGTGAAAGCTAAGGACAGTCCGGTGAGCGGCCCCGCACGAGACGGTCCATGTTCAAATGTTGTGGCACTTCGCGATGCCCCTGGAAACCAGACTACTGCACGGGACGGCGTCGAATGCCGGTGCAAGGGGGGCGCGCATAGGGTTGGGGAGCTGTATGATCTGCGCAGGGCCCATTGGCTTTGAATGGTCGTTACCAAGGACTAATAACAGATGCATGCTGCATTCGGGGACGCGGTGCTGTTGCAGCTCGCAGCTCCGTTGCACCAACAACACGGTCACACGGGTTCGGTTTGGAGGAGACCGGTGCCCCTCTAGAAGAAGCCAAGAGATATCTGCATCGGACATCTGGCTCAAAACTACGGGTATCTCCCGCAGATGCTTTCCCGGCCGGCGTCTGAGTCTCTTTCTGCTTCCTTTTCTTCTTTTCGACATCTAACATCGCCCAGACATACGTCGGAAGGGCCCGATCGATCCATTCCACCTCGCTGGCCGTCGTCTCTGTTTCCTCGTCCAAGGTTTTTCTACCCTTCTTTTCGTTTTCGTGTTTCTCGAACCTTGTCCGGACACGCCCTGGCCCGGCTCCCATCATCATCTCGTCCCATCCCGCACATGCCTGATCGCCAATTTGGCTGAAAACGGTCGTCCAATCGTCCACCCTCTTCAACATTATCTTCAGCCCAGGTTTAAGAAAGGATCAAAGTACAAACTCAACGACACACCGTCCCGTCTGCGACGTGAACTCTTTACACATTCTCATCTACTTTGTACCTCCGGACCTCTCACGACTCTTACTCGCCCACCTTCACTCCCACCCTCACAATCACACTTAGAGTAGCACTCATCCCACCCGGTGTGATCTCATGCCACGTTCCAGAATCCCGAGGTTTATCTCACTTTAATACTCGCCCTGCACCGCGACTCTTGTTATTACCCGAAGCTGTCTTATCACTTCTTTACTTCCCGTCTGAGACACCAGCCGCATCAGTCACTAGTACCCGGTCTTTATTCTTCGGTCCTGGCTTTTTGCGCCTTTACCCTTTTGGCATCTTTTCCCCCATCGAATCTCATTTGGTTTCCCCAATCTCCCATAACAGAAAACGTCACTGGCATGCTGGGCAATCTCCAAACGGAAAACTAGTCGAAATAGACGAAGAAAAAGACAGAAGGAAAGGAATAGAGCACAGCAGGACTCGTCACCGCCGAAAAGGGATCATGCTGAAGGCCGTCCACGCAAACCTTCAATCCTCCTCACCTCTTTTCGCCCGCCTTTGATCTCCAAACAATCGTTTGTTGTTGAACCTCGAGATCCTTGGTGGTGCAGCGGCAAAACACAGCAACAGTCACTACCACACAATGGAGCGCCCCCACCGTCCTCCGCCGCTCACGATCCCCCCGCCGCCCCGAAGCCGGACCCGAGTCCGGAGACCTCGCCGGCCCAACGCACAACAAGCGCGACAGTTCAAGCGATGGCTTCTCCGCGCGCAAATCGCCAATGACGTAGCGCACGTTGCTGCTGCCTCGATACTCTTATGGATCATGTCGTGGTTCCTCTACAACGTCTCGTTTCCTCTCACATATCATACCGGGTTCGTCCCCTCCTCATCCACCGTCCCCTTGAAGATTATCCCCTTGTACACATCTCAATTTTCAATCCACGTACTAACCATCCTCAACAGTCCCGCCGCCGTAGCCCTAATCGCAATCCTCTCCACAGACATCCTCCTCGACGCCCGCTCAATAGTCCACGCCCACGACCCCTGGCCAGGCTGGACCCTTCTCCTCCGCCTCCTCCTCGGCGCCTCCCTCATCGCAATTTTCTGGGTCTACATTGCTCTCGGCGACGTCTTTGCGCGTGGCTTCACGTACTGGGGTATGCCCGACACCTACGGCCGCGTGCTGGCGTACATGTTCCTCTGGGGCATCGGGCTCTGGGATTTGTTGTTTGTGGTGCTGTGTCGGCATTGGTTGGGTAAAGAGGTCAAGAGGTACGGGACGAAGGCGAGAAGGGTGTTTGGGGACGGGAATGGGAGGAGGGGAGGGATGGGGAGGATGTCGCCTGGTGGGAGCGCGTTGAGGCTGGGTAGTGCGGGTGGAGAGGCGCCTGGGCGGATTGGGGTTGTTGATGTCGAGGCTGCGAGGCCTGTTGATGAGGATGGCGGCGGTGGTGTTGGTGCTGGGGGGAGGGTCGGGTTACCAGTAAGGATGGGTGTGAGGAGAGTCAAGAACAGCGTGAGCGCGAGCGTCAACTCGGTGGCCAGCGGAACGGGGCCTGGGAATGGGATGGGAAACGAGGATTCATCGCCGCCTCCGCCTGCGTTTATGAGGCCTGCATGACGTTTGTGTTGGGAGTATGAGGTTTGGAAAGCGAGATATCTGGCATAGCATAGTTACAGTCACACAAAAACAAGCCTACATTAGTTAATGATAATCAATATCAAATGTTCCAATATTACTTATTTCTTACAGATGAAATGTGACGTGGTTTATGGGACGACGTGTCCGTCTGATGGTGACTTCGGTTCGTCTTGCCGAATTACCTGCATTCGTCTGATTTTTTTTTTTCCCCTGGAGAGCATTAACAGTAGATGGTCGCATGTCATACAGCGTCTGTTGCAGCACGTCAGTCCATTTTTAAGCATTGGCGTGGAGGACGTTGTGTGGGCTGAGTCGTGAGGGTATACCAGGCAAGCAGTGAGTCTTAGTACGTCAAAAAGCCAGCTTTATCACATGCTTTTGAGATGCCTGCAGAAGCCACATTAGGGTGGGATTGGGTTACTGATGAACTGCAGTCAGGCTGCGGGTATCATTTCTACAACGCCATGTTCTATCTCGACTTTTGGGATAATCCTACACCTATCGTCTGTTCCCCGCCTGTGATTTGGCGATTATTTGGGCGCTAGTAAAGATACCACGGCTTCATATGGGCCATCTCTTTGGGTGTAGAGTACGCCTCTTCAGGTATATCTGTGCCGGCCTGTCGGCTTCGTCTCGTCTGCCGTCCCTTCTTCGGGGCCTCTGAGGTGTCATCCTTGGACGTGGTAACAGCCTTGGGCGTGGTGACAACATTTGGCGTGGTAGACGTAGACGATGGGCCCGCTGTCGTCTTAGAGTTGCCCGTCAAGTCAACGGTCTGCGCAAGAACATTCCCAAGAGCCGCCCCGATACAAGCAGCACCAAACGGGACACCCGCCAAATTCATGAGCAGAAACGCCATAGTCTTATCCTGTTGTTCGTCACCGGGCTTCTATCCCGCAATTGGTTCCGTAATCTGCTTCCCGAACTTGTCAACCATGAAGTGGCTGAACGCCTCTTCATCGTTGTCGTCGTACAGCATCGGATCGTCCTTTTCAGGCCCAAGGCGCGCGTAGAGGCCAAGTCCGGCTTTGGGCCAGGAATCGGGGAGTGCGTCCTCTGAGTCTTCGGCGTCTGCTGCTGCTTGGTCGGCTGCGCCGGTGGGTGCTGTCTTGAGGATCTTGCGGACGCCGCCTGTCTTGGACCGCTGTTTTGAGGGCTTGGGGGCCGAGCGGTGGTCTTGCTGGCGGCGGGGCTGTTGTTGGTGTTGCTGTGAGGTGTTAGTCCTTTTTTCTTTTCTCAGATGGGGTCGGCGAGGATGGTAGACGTACGATCTTTGGTTCAGCCCAATCTGGCGAACCGAAGATGGGCAGGTCGGGGTGCTTCTTAGAGACAGAGGCGAGAACATCTACGAGAAGGCCAGTGTGGATCTGTTCACTAAAAAGGAGGAGGTTGACGAGATCGCTCCTCTTAAGGTCCGAAAAGTACTCTCGTCTCTGCAAACGCGTTAGAAATGGTCCAAAGTCCCGGATTGGGCGATTACCACTCACCTCACTGCCGCTGGCATTGCCTCCATGGAACCCAACAAGGCTCGGCTTAGGAAACTCGGGCAGTGTCGCAAGCCTCTTCTCGCGCTTCCTCTCCACGTCGTTGTGATGCTTCTTCCACTCCGACTGCTCCTGCTTCGCCTCGCGATACTTTGCAAGCTCGCGATGATACTTGGCCTGCTGCTTTTCCTCTTCCTTGCAAGTGACGCACTTGAACTTGGAGGGACCGCTGCCGAGGGCATCTGTCGGGATCTCAGGGCCATGGCAGAGCTGATGCCAGGCCTCGCCACAGCCACAGGAAATGATGAGGTTGCCTTCCGTCTCGGATATTCGGTTGCACTTTACGCACATTGGTTTTCCGCTCCCGTCGTCCTTGGTGCGCTTCCTTTTCACTGGTGGCCTAGGTACGGGGCGCCTGAGGATTGCGGGTTCCTGGTAGGCGGGGATGTTTGCAGATTTCCGGAAAGTCTCATCTTCCGCTGCCGTGCGCTTCCTCTTTGCTCCAGAGGGTGGTAAATAGCTAGGCAGGGCTGACAAGGCTGTCGTGGGTTCTGCGTGAGGATGATGAAGGGTCAAAGGAAGGTGCGAGTAGTCCACAGGTAGGTCTTCGGCTTCCTCTGGTGCGATCTCGGGCGTTGAAGGGGCAGGAGTTGCGACGAGATGGGACGGTGGTGATGCTGGGGTGGCGCCATTAAAACGACCCGTGATGAATTGCGAAGCTGAAAGAGAGAACTGCGGGTCGTACGACTGTTCTTCAATAGCTGGCGCGGGAGGCGACAAAGGAGCCGGTGACTGTGACTTTACATCGTGGCGATGCTCGATTGGAGCAGGCTCAATTTCTGTTTGCGCAATGGGCGCAAGCCACGGCTGGGGAGCTTCAACTTCGACGGGGGCTCTTTGCGCATCTTCGGGCTCTGCTTCAACGGTCGGCGTGGGTAGGATTTCCATCTCAACTGTGGCGTCGATTTCACTTAATTGAACCTCATTGGTAGCTTCGGTGTCGATTACCATAGGTTCCGAAGCCGGTGGCTCCGACATGTTGATGACAAGGTAGAGCTTGTGCCGCAGTAAAAGCGTGTAAGGTATGGATGGCTTGTGAGAGCTGATGATGAAGCTAGCAGACTAGGAGGGCGATGCAAAGGACAAAGAATTCAGCTTCGGGATGCCGAAGCTTGTATCAGAGATATCAGAATCTTAACGGATGGAAAAACATCTTTTGGCGTAATGGGTATCTTTTGGGGAGAAAGGAGAAAAGAATCACAGCTTGATGTGTACGCAGGAAGTCAACGGCAGAAATGCCATCAAACACGCGACCACTGTGAGTCGCGGGTGTCACGTGCGCAGTTCACCGAGCTCACCGAAAAAGCCCGTACGTACCTACCCTGCCGTGCCTGCGTAGCTGCCCACCTTGAATTCGTCGGTCAGCGAGGGCCAACCAAGGTGAGGCAGGAAAGACGGAGACAACTCAACATCAAGACAGCAACTTCAGTAAAGCGGCGCTCTCATGATATGTAACGGCCCTTGACCCATGTTTGAATTCTTTTCTTCTCGCTCGGGTATAAATTGGCTATGTTTTCTCACGCTCATAAGGCGCAAAGACCTTGGGGTCGGTTGAATGTGCACTTCAACTATTGTATATGCTTTTTGTATCGTATACACGAGGCCTTTGGACGGGTTAGAATTGCTGTGCATAGGGCCCAAGATGCATCGCGATGTATATGGGAGCCCACGTTCCACGCCCCCGGTTCACACCTTTTAGTCTAAGACTGATTGGCCAATTGAAAACGTCACTCTAGTGTTTGCAATGTCTGCGGAGGGGTTAGAATCGCAGTGAATTTTTAGACTTCTTGTGGTTCCTCAGTGTTCACAACACCTTGAGAGGGGTCAAAATCGCAGTGAAGCGAGTTTCTTGCACAGACCTCTAATCTAACCAACCACACCCTCCCCTTTCAACGCCCGAATCCTGTCCTCCGAAAACCCAAGATGTCCCTCCAAAACCTCATCAGTATGCTGCCCCAGCGTCGGCGGCACACTCCTCACACTAGGCTCGCTCTCAGAATACTTGACCGGCGTATTCACCATTCGAATCGGCCCGCACTCTCCATGCTCCATCTCGACAACCATATTCCGCGCCTTCGTATGTTCGTGCTCCAGCGTGCCCTGCACATCATTCACAGCCGCGTACGGCATGCCCCTACCCTCAAAGACAGCCAACCACTCCGCCGTCGTCTTGGTGACTGTGACTTGCTCGATAAGCGCCTCGAGTTCGACCCGGTTGGCGACGCGGTTGGCGTTTGTGGCGTATTTTGCGTCGTGTTGCCATTCTGGTTTATTCAGGCCTTGGCAGAGGATGCCGTAGAGGCGGTCGTTGCCGCCGCCGAAGAGGATATCGCCATCTTTTGTCTTGAAGGATCTATACGGCACAATTGAGGCTAGTGAAATGTCAGCACTTTTCGTAAACCACAAAAAAAAAACATGCGCTGAGAGAGAGAGAGAGAGGGAGAGAGAGGGAGAGAGAGGGAGAGAGAGGGAGAGAGAGGGAGAGAGAGGGGGAGAGAGGGAGAGAGAGGGAGAGAGAGAAAGTAAACTTACGATGCGCCGTCCCCCACCGTCCAGAATCCTTCTTCCCACTAATCAAACAACTACTCGCAATATTCGCCAACGTCGCCGTCTGGCAATCACTCAACGCCACATCAATATGCTGTCCCCTCCCCGTCCTGCCCCTCGCAAGCAGCGCCGCCATGATACTATTACTCGTATACAACCCCGTCGTGAGATCCGTCACGGCGACGCCGACTTTGACGGGTTCCCCTTCGCGGCTGCCGGTGATGTGCATCAGTCCGAACTCGGCCTCGACCATGACGTCGTAGCCCGCGCGGTCCGAATACGGGCCCGTTTGGCCGTACCCTGTGATGGAGGCGTAGATGAGGCCTGGGTTGATTGCGCGGAGGGTGTCGTAGTCCATTTTGTATTTTTTGAGGGTACCGGGGAGGTAGTTTTCTACGAGAATGTCGCATTTCGCGACGAGGCTGTGGAGGATTTCTGTGCCGGAGGGGTGTTGGAAGTTGAGACCTAGTGATTTCTTGTTGCGGTTCACCTTTGGAAGTCAGTCAGCTTGGCTCATGTGAATAGCTAAAGGATACTGACTGCCAGAAAGTAGGCTGATTCGCCAGGTCCTTCTTTAGATGAGCCCGCTTTGTAGGTCGCGTAGGGAGGACCCCATGCTCGGGTGTCGTCGCCACGGACGGGATGTTCGACTTTGATCACCTCGGCGCTTCAATGATATCAGCACGGTTGCTCAGCATGAGATGGAGATGAGTGAGTTTGACTAACCCCAAGTCTCCCAGAATTTGTGTACAGTATGGCTGTATCTCTCATATCAGTATCAAACTTCTCAAAATGCGGGACGAGAGATGCTCACTCCAGCCAAAACTCTCGTCATATCAAGCACACGATACCCCTCAAGCGGCAGCTTGTTGCTCGGGACCGACGAATACTGACGCCACGCCCTCGGAAGCCGTAAGGACTGCGGACATGACCGCGCAGCTCTCGAGGCTATCCGGGATGATACTTTAAGCGATGAAGAAGCCATTGTCTTGGTCTTTGAATAAAATCAAACAAAAACAAATGAGGGAATGCTCTTGCGGGGAAGTTGTTGCTGGAGTTCAAGACCGGCATCATCGAGGTTCGCGACTTGGTTCCCCAGCTCCGACCCCGGTCTAGCTCCGGTCCGTTGGCGGGGATGCCGTCGGGTAGGCCTCGGCATTATCCTGGTCGCTTTGGATATGGCTTAGGTAATTGGGCACAGACCATCACGGACGTTGTCCAGTGCTCTGAAACTCGGCCTCGATTCTCCCGTCTGCAAGTGAACGTGGTTGAATGCACTAAAGCTAGGTATCATCGAACCATAGCAAGCAGCTCATCCATACCAAATATCTCACGATTCTATTCTGATAGTTCTATTCTTACATGTGATTCGTTTGCGAGCTCACAGCCGGATATTGAGCTGCACTGACGCCGAACGCCTCCACAAATGTGGTCAACAGAGAACGGGGAAGTCCCATGGTGGAAATGGCCATCATTAACAAAGCATCTTTCAACCAAATCTAATCTTCCCAGTATTTCTCTCAGTCTAAACTTAGACAGCACTTGACTTCTAGTGTCGTCGCCTCGCGTTGTCTTGCACATTCACAACCGACGTTGACTTGGAACCTCGAGAGTCTGCCGGCGTCGAGTTTGCCGAGGCTCGGGTGACCCAGTGGGAGAAGAAGGTGAGCCTGGTCGCTGCCGCGATGGCGATCGCGAATAAACAGGCTCTGAATTATTCCTTGGCCTAGATCTGCTCCGTGGCGGAGGCGACAATGGCGATTCCTGCGATATAGGTGATACTGGTCGTGGTGTCGCAGGTCCGGCTTCGCTTCCTGACTGGTGTCCTGGGGATACTGGCTCCTGTGGCTCATGTTCCCGGTATGTACTATACTGTTCAGCCGTATCTCTCAAGGTAGAACTCCTGAATCGCTCTCCGGGAACTTCTGGCCACTTCCTTTCTCTGTAATCCGGGGCCCCGAATGGATCTTCTGTGGTGCTGCCAAACCATTTCCCGACCTTGACCAAGCCGGCCGAGACCTTTCTTCTGTGTCCCTGACCTTGCTTCGTCGCCTGAGTCCCACGCGTGGATGAGTTCGTGAGTTGGGGGAAGCCATGCTCAACGTGGTCTGCATGCCCATCTTCGCTTTCCCGGAAAGACTCTGCGTCTATCTCTCGAGACTGATTATAGACCCAATGGCAATGCTCGCAGCCACAGAAGCTAAGCGGGTCTTTCGGGGCTTCATTAATACCGTCGAGTAGGTAGATGAGGAACGATCCTACGATTGCTAGCCCCGTCGCAACAATGGTGCCCCACTGGCCTGGACGAGAACTTGTTAGCAACAGAGACATTCCGTAGGCGTGTACAACTCACCAACACTTCCGAATGGCTCAGTGTGATAATCCATCTGTGGACTCCAGAGGTTGATCTCTCCGAGGATGAGTATAGCCAACGCAGCGCCGCCGAAAACAAAGATCTCTATCAGACTCAGGAACCCGCTAACGGTTCCGTGTAAGTCCTTGGACTCCTCGGACTCGTTTTCTTTTTCCTTCTGCGGCCCGTTCTGCTTCTTGATCCAATCGGTGATGACAATCTTGTTCCTCATAGAGATGAGCGAGATGATGGCTGGAACACAGCATGCCACCGCGAGGAACATTGCATTTCCGAACCGTAGCTCGTTTGGTCTCGGCACCACGAATATCTCACTGGCGGCCTTTTGCCGCAGGCGTGAGAACGGACCGTCCGTCTGGGAACAGGTAATACCGCATAATGGACTATCTCCGTACGGAAACTTTCTTGGGTCCGACGATATTGGATTGCCGTTATTATCCTGATAGCAGGGAATGGAATTGGATCGGTAGAATTCGACAGCTAAGCTCACAAGACCTATAATTATTCGTTAATATCCGAGCATGTAGGTGCTCCAAATTTGCGGTGTCCTACCTGCCAGTAGTAGACTCGTCCACACAAAGACAGTATTGCGTCCCTTTTCATGGAAGTAGGTCTCAGACTTCTTGACCGTCAATGGAACTGCGAGAATGCCTATAGAACAAAACTGAAGTGCTCCGTAAATATCCATATCGGCAGCGTCTAGGTGATAGGTGTCAGCTAGATAGTGGAAACATTCTTGCTTCAGACTGACCATCCACGTGGAGCACAGCAAGGACGATGCCGTGAACCGCAGCCACGGCCGGCAGGATCAACGCCGCTGCTATACAGACATCTCTGATCCATTTTTCTCCCCGAGCTAGTACGCATACTGCTAGAAGAATGTAATATCTAAGTGGCCTTTTGTTAGCCATGGATTTCTTATCGTAGAACAATATCTTTTTCAAGATAAACAGCTGCAGATGGACATAGCCTTCGCCCTTTGGCTGCCTTCAGTTAATCGGCCCCTCCTTCTTCTCTTCCTGCCTGCAATTCGAAGCCTGAATGATACCAGCATCAGGCTAGATAGCCATAAAAAGAGAGGCAGAAGGGCCGATACACATGAAGGCAAAGATGGAGTCTCGGGCGGTTGCTCTGGGACCGTCCCCGATTTTGTCCACCGCGTAGTAGGCTGTATGTGATCCAGTTCCATTGCATTAGAGAGTGGAGAAAGAGAGGTACCACTCACAGGATTCGTTGGCCAAACCCATATTGCCCTGATACTGGCCATCCGCAGAACACTTCTATACAATCTGGAGAAGATCCGCAAGACGCGGTGAGCTGATCTGTGGCCCGTTGGCTGATGATGGCACGCAATAGAGGGGCAGGCGAAAACGGTGGCATCGCGCGTGTCCCATCAATCTTCCCAAGAGTTTGATGCTGCGTGGTCCGACCATCCAATGTGGGAACGCTTGGTAAAATAATATTTGGTTTCCTCCTCGGTATCAACGGCGGAGGTTGTAGATAATCAATCGACGAAAACGGCTTTCGGCTGCCTCTCTAATCGGTATCGGTAGTTGACAAGACAAGGAGGTCGTCTCCCGCCCCTCCATCCAAAGAAAGTTCTCCTTCCCTTCCGATTGCTCACTTCACGGTAAGGCTGGGAGTGGAAGGTGCTCGTGTGCTCGCTTGCTCTTCCGGTGCGGCTCAGCGAGTAGAGCGGCGCAGCGGCGCAAGGGGGAAAAGCTTGGGCTCATTGGAAAGCATTCCAGAACCCCCGCGGTGGAGGCGCAGCCAAAGGATTCGGATGTTCATCTTACCTTCGTCACCAAAGTAAGTCGTAGGTGAAAGACGGTAGGTACTTTGGGCGAGTATCGCTGAGAATCTGACGCTGCAAATTGCCGACCAGCAAATCGCCAACGCCAAGCCCCATAAGGATGGGAACACAGCAGATATGAGAGCTCCGGCGAACGCAGAGTTAACTGCTTCTGGCCAGTAAAGATTGCAGTGCCCTGTCGGCTCTGGCATTGACGAGAAACAATGTTCAATCAGACTCGTGCTGACTTGCTGATGGCATAGGAACCGTGCAGGATGCTATGCCGGTTGAGGCACTAGGGCGAAGGTCAACTCGCCAGTCGGGCGTTGATGTCACCCCGCCATCTCACCCCGTCTCAGGTCTTAGTGCCATTCCCTTCTCGAGTCTCCTCGTTCCCCAGGCCTCACATGCCCGGGCGATCTCGCTGACGTGGGTGGATGATGCTAGCTCGGGCAGCCTGCTCGTTGAATTTGGGTATCTACGGTCAACACCGTTTTGACAGAGATATCTCGCACCTGCTGTGCTAGATATTCTCCTTATCAATCCTATGGCCGATCTAGTCAGTTTCCTACGGTATATATTCAAGATAATGGTAAAAACTAAGGAGGTCTTGTAGAGGCGAGGATTGACCCGTAAGCAGGTTGTAGATGGGCATCAAACCTTACCTTGTGATCATCAGGCTCCCATTTCTTCCTTGGAATATTAGCTCAGGCGCAAGGTGGTAGGTAGTGTCAGGTTTGCTCCGACCTGATTAACTTGAACGAGTTGGAGGAAATGCCAATCATTCGCACTCCAAAATCAAGTGACGCCCTCACCCGCCGCGCCTTCTTCGTTGGCAATGGAAGCCGGCTAAATGCATCTACGTACCTACCTGGGCCCACTTCAGTTCAGCTCCCCGTCCAATTCGGTTTCTGCTTCCCATGATGGCTCGAAGTCACGACACGCACTCCAAATAATCGCGATGGCCATCGACACGAGGACGGATCAGATCAGAGAATGGAGGTCAATCGTGACGTTGATTGTCTTCTTCCTCGCGAGTAAGTCAATGTACTTCGTTCAAAAGCCTTTACCTGGCATCGCACATGTGTCGCAAATGGACAATTCAATTAATTCATCGAGCGCACAGACATCGTCGTACTGTTCCCTTTCCACATCCCAATCTACATTCCCGTGCGACTTTGGAACGGGGTGTTGAAGGTGCTTCGCAACTTGCGGGTGATACCGCGCGAGGACGACGCTCATGATGGCTTCAGGGAAGACCAATTTGGGGGCATGTCCTCTCGGCGCAAGCGCTTCGTGCGCTTCCAATTCCCGATGAACTCAATCACTGCGCCGTTGATCGCCGACCTGTTTCTCTTGGCCATCCTGGCAATTGGCAGAGAGGAAGTGTACGACGGGACCATTGGCCAAAACGGCATTCATCCTCTCGATATCATGGTCTTCTTTCTGACTCTCGCGTACATTGCTATCTCGATTGACGCTTCGGGTCTTATTCGTTACTTGGCACTCAGGGTGCTTCAGTGGGGAGGCAAGGTCGGCTACCGCTTATTCTTCTACCTCTACGCCTTCTTCTTCTGCCTGGGCACCTTCATCGGCAACGACCCCATCATCCTGTCCGGCACGGCCTTCCTCGCCTACATGACCCGAATCTCGAACAACATCAAGTACCCGAGAGCGTGGATCTTCACCCAATTCTCCATAGCCAACATTGCCTCGGCCATTCTCGTCTCGTCTAACCCGACCAACCTTGTGCTTGCAGGTGCTTTCGACATCAAGTTCGTAGAGTACACGGCCAATATGGTTGTACCTGTCGTCGTCACAGCCATCGTCTTGTTTCCGTTCCTTCTATACATCATCTTTGCAGATAAGAAGCTCATCCCCGAGTCCATTGAGATGTTCCAACCACCAGAGGAGGCCATGCAATCGAAGCCCGTCAACCCCAACATCCCGAACCCCAGGGGAGCCGCAAATAACGCTGACCAAGCGCCCGAAAGCAGTCCGCAAGCCCAGTTGCTCTCGGCCATTGAAATTTTGAATCCCTGGCTTGACAAGGGAGGAGCCGCCTTTGGCGCTGTCGTCATGTCGGTGACACTTATTACGGTCCTGGCTCTCAATGCAGCAAATGTCAAACCGAAGGACGATCAGCATCTACAAGTCTTCTGGGTCACCTTACCAGCCGCTTTCATCATGCTCTGCTGGGACCTGGCATTTGGCTGGTATCACAGGGCAGAAACTCGCACGATAGCTCAACAAGGACGAGACGGACAGGATGAGGAGCTTCCCAGGGCAGACCAGGGCATCAGGGAGAAAGATGCGTCGGGTATACTGAACCAAGAAGACACGGGCTTGGCCCAAGGCACGACAGAGATGCCGCCATTATCACACGCACGCAGACCCGAGATTCACGTTCAAGATACCGATCTGCTTGAAGATCAAAACGGCCTTGGAATTATGAAGGAGGAGGTCTCGCCCGTTAGCAACGATACCAGCACGGATGCATCAGAACGGAACCCCAATGATGCCAAGTTTATGATCACCCCAGTGATCCAGGCACCAGGAAACAGCGACAAGGTGACCGGCAATGCGGGAACGCAGCTCGTATCCTCACAGTCTACAGCTGTCGATAGGACAGAACATGTCGATGTAAGTAGAACGCCCAGCGAGGGCTCTACGGAGAGCAGGAGACGAACTTTGCCAGCTGCAGCCAGTGAGCCTGGCGAAGCACAAACGCAGCCAGACGGGATCACGGATGTCGAAAAGGCAGTCATTGGAAGACAACGCGGTCGAAGCTCAAGTTTCCGCTCCAAAAAGCAACCAGCGACACTGGTATCACGCTTCAAGGATGGGTATCGTTGGTCACAAGAGACGTTCCCCACGGTGATGGCGGTGCTAGCTCATCTACCCTTCGCCCTCGTCCCTTTTGCCTTTGCCATGTTCGTCCTCGTGCAAGCCCTCGTTACCAAGGGCTGGGTGCCGGTGTTTGCGTACGGGTGGGATCACTGGGTTGAAAAGACGGGTACTATTGGTGCCATTGGCGGCATGGGGTTCCTCTCGGTCATCCTCTGCAACGTGAGTTCTTACCCCTCAAGATCTGATGTGATCATGGCGTTACATTTAGCTGACTTTTGTATCCCTTCTCTAGTTTGCGGGAACCAACATTGGCACTACGATCCTGCTCTCCCGAGTGATCCAGGCATGGCAACAGATCCACCGAGAGAACGGCGTACCCATCAGCGAGCGGACGTTCTGGGCAACGGTCTACAGCATGGCTCTCGGCGTCAACTATGGAGCCTTCAGCACAGCCTTTAGCGCATCGTTGGCCGGCCTGCTGTGGAGGGACATTTTGGAGAGGAAGCACATCTTCGTCAGCAGGAGGGACTTTGCAAGGGAAAACATACCCATCATCGCCATCGCCATGACGGTCGGTTGCACGGTTCTGGTTGGGGAGATTTACATCACGCGAACGGACAAGCCGTATCCATTGTGAGCGGTGGATGGATATAGTGGGCTGAAGCTCACTTACAGAGAACTTGAGACGATTTAGAGATCCAAAAGATACCCTATTTGAATGGCAATGACTGGTTATGAGTTGCGATGAGTTGCGCCTGCTTGAGACTGAGAAGATGGGCATTTGCCAAAGTCATGACGGATACAACGCTGGGCGATGCTCAGTAGAGAGAATGAAAAGCATGGGATACCAACCCCAGACTTGACGACCTCACTCATATCAACTTACACCTCAAACCTCCCACAGCACTCCGCCGCAAGCACGACAGCACAAACGGATCAATTGACTTCTACGCCAACACCAAGTGAAAAGCCACATTTGGAGCGGCATCGTGCAGCCGTCCCGTCTCGACTGCGGCATGAAGAACGGGAGGGCTGTGTAGACGACATGCAGAATGACATGCCACTCCCGCAGGCAGCGAGTACAACATTGGACTTTTGAGGGGGATGGCGTGCAGCAGGGCTGTGGCTGTGTTGTGAATGCATCCCAGGCCCTGGGGAAGAAGAGGGGGAAGGGGGCTCTGCTGCGTGATGCAACGCGGGCTTCGTCTTTTCTTTTGGTATGCAGTTTGCATGATGCGCATGCTCTGGGAGGGGTTATTGAAGAGAACTTGGTATCGCTTCTGTTGGAAGGATATTGGATGATTTCGCAATCTGCCTCGACACGGCGCTTAAGAGGTTTATCCTTTGGGTCTGGTGAAGATCGTGGGCCTTTAGCAGGCATCTTCAACCAGGGTCGAATTTACCAGGGCCAACTTACTTTTGCCGAATTCACTCGTGGCCGGCGTGCGGTAATTAAGAGTACCTATGATCGCAAGCCGCGCTTCAGCGCTTATCGCTCACATAGTCCTTGCCCAAGGTAACATTGAGCCGAGACGTGAAAATAGCACAGCCGCGCTGCTGTGCCGTTAACGAGGTGCTCACTGACCCGCAATCCGCAGAGAGACATATGTTCGTAGACTCGCGATAATGGATCAACCACGATCATGATCCATTTCCGGACGTCAGCGGAGGGTCGTGTGCATGTGTCTCAGTCATGATCTCCAAGGTCAGCCCCCCCCCCCCCCCTTTCACCAATGGGATGCCCCCGTTGCCGAGCGTCGGGGTCGTGGAATCTGTAGGTAAGCTGAGGCAGCAGGATACAGTAGCTACATCCCTACTGACGACAACGGCTGCGGGGTTTTCCGCAACGTGATTGATGGAGCATGGAGGGGGGAACGACGGCACGGGAGGAATGGGAGGATGCCTGGGGTTCGTCGGTTCGATGGGGGACGGAAGATCAGCGTCTGTCAGCGCGGGAGGGGGGTTTCTGCTTACTGCATGAGCTGGCCCGATAGCGAAGTCTTGATGGTGTAAGTGCTTTCTCTCCGGCGCGGGCGGGCGGGCGCATCCGGATCATGGTCTTGGATCTTTGTTTCTGAATGAAGGCTCAGAGAAGCCGTTTCTCCATTTCCAAAGGATCTCGCGTTCAGGGTGCAAGACTGGATGACTTCAAAGTTCAAACCTGCTTCGCGGATGCCCTTTGGTCCAAGCACCCGGCCGATTGAGTTGAAGTGCGAATAGTTGAGACGCTGGAGCATGCAGTCTTCTGCCCGAGAAAGAGGAGATGTTTCACTCCATCGACGCAGGTAGAGCTCGAATCGTTGGTGATTTGTCCGTGCTTGGCCTCGGTTCATGTTTTTCGTCCCCTCTCCCTCTCTCTCATGCAGCGCAATACTCTGCTGAAGAATATTCCTCAAGTTCTTGCCAGTCGGAATAGTCAATGGCTCGGGTTTTCTGCCATGCCATTGACTTTGACTTGGAGTCCCCGAAAGAACTCCAGATAGATGCAGGGGTTGAGAATCAGGTGTTGTTTCGTTCTCCCCCACCATCCTCAGCCAGCTCGGGATTGAATACTTCGCGGGCAACACGGCATGAACCGAGGCTGTTTAAGGCTCTTTTGCGAATCGAACCTCCCAAAATACCTTTGATAAACAGAAATGGGAGGCGCTTTCGAATGGTACCCCTGTATTAGTACTCAGGTACAGTTTCGATGAGCAGCGGAGCAGAGGCAGCGTTACCCTATCCGCTTGGAGAGCTCATCTAATTACCAATGGATAACACCGATCAAGTGAAGCTCAGTCCAGAATAAGTCAACCACTCGTCAAATCAGCTCGAAGAGCATCCCATTTCCCAGAATCCTTCATCCCATTCTTCCCCGTGGGGTCCAAGTGCCTCCATCCGGACCTCGTTGGTAGTCAGAGGGGGCATCCCGCGGTACTCATACGTCCGGAATCATCACGCTCGAACGGAGGTTGCTGTTGCAGAATACCCTGCAACTAACATCCTCACCATCCTCGCATGCAGGGACATACATCAACTCTCTTCCTCTGTTACTGACATTGACTTTCGGGATGCGGCCTCACCCCTTGATTTCACCAACACAGATATCGTCCTTATCATCAGGTCCCTTTCTCCCTCGCCCGGGGGACCATCCTGGAGAGAAAAGGCAGATCCTGCAGGCCGCTGTTGATGCAGTGGCCGTTTTGAAACGGCCGCGGATGCAGCGAATGAGGTGCGTGGGAGTGATCAATGCGCCTGGTGGATGATGAACAGAGTTTTGTGTTCTTTCAACGTTTTTCACCAAAACAGTCTGAATAGGTTTGTTTGAATCATTTATTTTACGCCAAGTTATTTAGACATCAGCTGAAGCGAGGGAGAAAAAGGAGGAGAAGGGTTCAGAGTGTGAAATCGGACGATGGGGATGATGGGCCCAACTCGCAGCATTCGCGGCTGAAAAAGCCACACCTTTTCCTCGTGTCGTTTCTGTTACTTTAAAACTGACCTTGATCTGTTGAGTCGTTAATTGTGCCCCGGCCCAACTTTGGCCAAGCTAAATCTTCGCATGATGTTACTGCCAAGTCAAGTCTCTTCTTTGTATGAATCGCGATAGGGATGGAAGGGCTGAGAACTTTTCAGAAATGGCTTTCGAACGTTGAACAATAGTGGTAGGATGAGATGGAACAAAGAGTCAGAGTCCAGACACGGCGGGCAAACAATGTGAGCGTTGACCCGAGGGTGAGATGTTTAATCAAGGGATTGTGATTTCTTTGTTCAACTAGGTAGAAACTAATCAATTGGCACCATCGCCCGTTCGATGCAACTTCAGATACTGAATCATCAGCTTGCAGAGTGAGTGAGAAAACCACTGAAAAGATGAGTGAGCAGGTTGGAGTGAGTGAGATCGCTCATGAGTGAGTGACTTGCAGCAGCGCAGCGCCTCACTAACACGATGGGATCCGCACCACCACACCACTACACCACACGAACGGGGGTGTGTCCAGGTGCAGAACTGCAGGTGGTGTTCCAGCTCCGCCCCGCGGGTCCTTCGCCTTTCCGCCATGGCGCCCGCGAACGAGCGAAGAAGGTTCTCAGCGTGTCCGTCCACCGGGGGTCCAGCTCGGCCCACGAGCACCACGCCGGCCTGCTGCTGGACTGTAAGGCGTCAGGGTTTTGGTGGCCGAGCGGATCTGGGAAGCTGATTGAGCGCCTAAGCTAAGCCGAGTTGAGGTAAGTTCCTCGTGGACCGTTGTGGTACATTGTTTGTTCTAAGTTGGGAGCCCACGCTTCGAGGTTCTCTTCTTTTCTCTCTGTCAAACTGTGGTCCAGTGCGACATTGCTGTGCAGTCCTCGACATGTCTCCAACGCAGATCAGCTAGGCAGAAAGCACTATGGCATCAGAGATTGACGCAAGTGCAAGTGGTCCTCATGTGTGATATCCATAGATAGACATGACACGATCTGGGGAAGACATTAGGCATACGCTTAGGACAACGTTCGGCCTTATTCGCTTCCTCGCAGTCGCAAAGAAAGCCGTCGCAAGAAACATGAACCGCCCCAAAAGTCTAGGTAAATCCCTAAACAGACACACCACACCCTTGACTCCCCGCGGTTGGTCGGGGGGCGGATCTGCTTCCCTGCTGCGGGAAACAGGGATGGTAGCACGACGGAAGCACACGGCCAATTATAGCCGCATCGCATGGCGCCGAGCGAACGATTCACAACCATGGTCCATGGTCCATGGTCCAACCCAACCTACGGATCCCCCTTGCCCGATGGACAGAAAGAGAAGTTGTAAGTTCTCAGTTGTAAGTGGCATCGCTGCGGCAGCGGGCAGCGCCTTATGGGGCACACTCACACGGCTACGGCTACTATTCCCAAACATTACCCTCTTTTTTTTTTTTTCTGTTTCTGCTTCTCTCTCCCCCACCCAGTCCCGTCCCATCCCTCACGCCCGCAGTTGGGCGATATGCACACTCCCAACCCATGAATCTTTGTGTGAGTGTGAGTGGGATGGATAGCCAAGGCTTCGAGGGATGCGGGCCACTCAGCGGTAGAGATGTCCTTTCTGCCTTGCAGTTGCTTCGCTTGCTTCGGCTCGTGCCCTCTCACACTGGACAAGGGTCTGATAGGATTCTTCCCCCTCCATGGCCATGCTTGTTTGCATGGAAGCTCTTGTGAAGCTCTCTCTTCTCAATGCCAAAAAGGTAGCCATTGTGTCTCGCAAGGGGAAAAGATCCAGAAACCATGTAATAAAGGGGACGTCTCATCCCTCCTTCTGTCATCCCTTTCCCCCCCATCCTCTGATCACCATTCCCCATCACCACACGGACTTTTATCTAGAGAGGGTCCCACGCACAGAGCTGTCTATTCTCGTCGCCGTCGTCGAACAAAAGCTCCGAGCGGAATCAACAGAACCAAAACACCATTCACCTCTACTTGCCCACAAACATTGGTGATGTCCTCGCTTGGGTGCAGTCGTCCGGAGCATCATTGACCATCCGCACAAACACCCCACACCACACACCCCTTCCGCCCACCTTACCCGTCACACTGGCACCACCGGAGGCCGGCGACGACGTACACTATCACGGCACCATCTTTTGCTACCTTCTCTCAACTTCTTTTCCCCCTCCCAGCTCAGCTACGACCTCGGATCTAGAAGGGGGAGGGACAGAAAGAGGTCGAGACCCGGGCGGGGACGTAACGGACTACGACTTGAACTACTGCGAGTTGTTCTAGTCCCGCTGTCAACAAACAAAACGCCCAATTCCTTCTCTGTCCGCAACGTCAACATAAGAAGACATGGCACCTGCCATCTCCGACATACTCAGACGAGAAGAAGCAAGAATACAAATAACTTTACAAGTAACAACAACAATAGCAACAGTAACAACATCCTCATCACATACAACATCACCGGCACAAACGACAGCAACATCAACACCGACGCCAATAGACGCAAGCAACGGTATCGGCGGCACACCAGGAAACATTGAATCCCCTTCCTCGGCAGGAACAACAACAGTCCTCATCATCGTTATCCTCTGCTGCGCATCCGCCATCATGTCGGCAACGCTCTTCTACATCTTTGACCGCAAAAAGAACGCCCAGTTCCGCGAGGCGTGTAAGCGGGACCCCTACCTCACGCGCAAAGAGTTCGCCCGCCGGCGCAAGCTCAGTGCCCTGGAGAGGCTCGAGGAGGAGGAGCTGCAGCGGAGCATCATGATTCGCAAGTCTCTTGCGAGTCGCGGGCCGTCGAGGAGTAATAGCTGCGAGGACGTGTTTGATCTCTCGTCGATGCAGGAGCAGCACCACCGCCGCCACAACCACCAGATGACGGAGATGAATATGCCGGAGCCACCGAGGGGCAGGCAGCAGATGAGGGAGCACCAGGAGGAATTACAATTACACCAAGGGCGGCAATTATCCGGGGAGTGGGCGCCGAGAGAGGGCAGAAGCAGGTCCGGGTCCGAGACTTCGAGTTCGGCTTCGTCTGCGCGGCGGGCTTATCCTGGGCCGGGGTGTTCCGGTGTGGATGCCGATGGTGCTGGAGCCCCGCTGACGCCGCAGTCGAGCGGGCCGGGGCCGAGCCGGTTGGTGCTGGACAAGGAGACTGCGCCGCCGCCGATTCACCCGATGGAGGAGATTACACGACCTTTACCGGCGGTGCCAAGAACTGATGGTCCTTCGCACTTTTCATAAAGACAGGTTCTGGAGTTGGAGTGTATGTTGACAAGATTTGAAGCCTGAGGGGCAGGGAGGGTTACCCCGTCGGTGTATTCTTGTACCTTCTTTTACCGTACTTTTCATTTGTATTGATACCCATGATCGAATATACGTCAAAACTTTTGACCCAATCGTTTTTCAATTGCCAATGAGGTGGTGAGAGAGCGGTGAATTACAAAGGAAAGTAGCAATTGACTTACACCGTGACACCTTCCTCGGCGGGCTGGAACATTCGAGTAGATGACAAAGACTGAAAATTCGAGGTCGACAGTGGGCCCACTTACGTGATGAGGTAAGCAGACGAGGTTGGCCCAAATAAGGTTGCCGAGTCCCTCGTACCTTCCGACCTTACTGCCTGCTGAGTCATCTTACCACCCATCTCCGAAAACTGCCTGCCTAAGGTCCTGTGGGGGTCAAAGTCCTCATCCGTAATACGAAACCTCAGCCTTGACTTCTCTCCCCTACAACCCACTTCACGTCACTCGCTCGCCGCACGAAAGATCGTCGTCTGCAATCCGCCGCAACGAAATCTCGAGAAATCGTCGCATCGACTTTCTCTAGAGCACCTTTGCGACCGTCGTATACAAGTCCTTCGAGCCGCGCGACCTTGGTACATTGCGCCGTATCTTCTCAAGTCTTTGTTCGCCACTTCCCACGTCTCGGACGCCTTCACTGGTAGAATCGGTCGGCTGGCAAACAAAGCCTTTCTCTCCCTCGACTCCTCTCCTCCTTCCCTCGCAAAATCGTCTTTCGCGACTTCCCGTCAAAGGACATTGTATTGGTGAGAGAGGATATTCCTGCCGAAAGTCAGGAAGTCATGGCTCACCTTTATCTCTCTGCATAGTTAGGGCATTCCCCGAGCGCTTTCGTCATTCTCCCGCTGAACGCCCACCCCGTTCATCAAGAAAACGCCGATCAAGCAGCCTGAGGATTCTCTATCTATATACATTCGCCTACTGCCTCGGCGTGGGATCGAGACCCTACCTCGGTTCCGAAGCAGCTTCTAGCATCGTCCTTTGAGACGATCGTTTATTGGGCGAAGTAGCCGTCGTCCAAAGAAAACACCGCCAAGCTGCATTCGCCGCTTTTCGTTCAGCTTCATACCGATCTTCTCTGGACAGCAAAACCCAGCGAACCGACAGAAGAAACCTACCAAGCAGTCGTCAACAAGCGAAAAGAACTCCGGCGGAGAAGAAAGGAGCTCAGACGTCGTCGCAAAGTCTTTGACGAAATCAACAACATCTACACTGCCAAGCCGTACAAGCCCAAGATGCTCGGCCCCAATGGAGCCGCGACAGACGAGAATGCCGAGGGCTTCAAGGATGACCTCAACTGCGTCGTGATGTGTCCCGACTGCAAGGAGTACCCTCCCAATCTGGTTGAGGAGTTCTCTTCTGGCGACATGGTGTGCGGTTCTTGCGGCCTCGTCGTTGGAGACAAGATTATCGACACCCGTTCCGAATGGCGTACATTCGCCAATGACGATCAGGGCAATGATGACCCCTCCCGTGTCGGTGACGCCGTCAACCCCTTGCTCAACGGCTCACAGCTCGAGACCACCATCGCTTTCGGCGATGGCAGAGACTCTAAGCAGCTTGCTCGTCTTCAGAACAAGTCCCAGAACGACAAGGCTAGCAAATCTCTGATGCAGGCGTATAAGGAGATTGGTGCCTTTTGCGACAGTATCAACCTTGGCAAGAACGTCTCTGATGCGGCCAAGCACATCTTCAAGTTGACGTACGACCATAATTTCATGAAGGGCAAGCCGCAGGAGGCCGTCATTGCAGGCTGTATTTTTATTGCCTGTCGTCAGACCGGCGTCGGCCGTACTTTCCGCGAGATCTTCCAGGTCACCCACGTGTCAAAGAAGGAAATTGGCAGGGTTTTCAAGCAGCTCGAGTCCTTCCTGCAGAAGATTAAGGAGGAGAACCCGCGTGGTGCCGGCTCTCTTTCCAACCTGGATGGCTACAAGGCCAGCGCGTCTACCAGTGCCGAGGATCTCTGCACTCGTTTCTGCTCCAACCTCAACTTCCGTAATGCGCAGAAGATTGAGAACGTCTCGCGCGCTCTTGCACGCAAGACATCGAGCGTCTCTGAATTGGCCGGTCGTTCGCCTTTGTCTGTCGCCGCCGCCTGTATCTACATGGCATCGCATCTCATGAAAGAATCGAGAACCTCCAAGGAGATTGCCTCGGTGGCAGGTGTTAGCGACGGCACCATCAAGACGGCCTATCGGTTCTTGTACCAGGCTCGCGACAGACTTATTGAGAAGGAGTGGGGCGCGGACAAGAAGGCAATCGATAATCTTCCGGTTAACTAGAAGATTTCTGGTAGCCCTCTCGACTGCTCAGTCACTGTTTATCCCCAGGGCGAGGCGGAAGGAATGGCCACTATCCAAATTGAGGCGAATGGTGCCGAAGAAAACGTTGCGTATCCGACTCCCAAGCAGGAGTAGGAGACGACGTCAAAGCATATACATTGGAGCCTCGTGCAGCCGGCTGCATTTATTGGTCGTCAGCCGCGACTGCAAAACATGAAATTTTCCGTGGGCGTTTAGGGGTGGTTTCCCTGTGCCTGCTATCTCAGTCCATCGATCGGTTCTAGTCACCTGGAATGGTGCAACCTCGAAGCTCTTGGAAGATTAGAGCTGGAGGTTCCGATTGCGACGAGACAGATTTGCTTTCTTGCTCGCTTGCGTGGTGAGGTTTGGGATGGGGATTCTAGAATTGTTAGGACTGGGGTGGCTTAATTGCATAATCATTGCGGATATTCCCAGATTGCTGCTTGGTTGCTTTTCTTACCAAGATGATTCATATCATAGACAGCACGAGTCACAACATGCTTTCACTCATGGCTTTGCACTAATCAATGATCTTGCATAAACTTGATATGCCCACGTCCAGAGATGTAAATGAGGCCAGAAAAAGAGTGATACCATAGGCGCACAGCTCAGCAAGGTGTGTTGAAGAATTTCGCAAGGTACCATGGTGAGCTTGTGTACAGTGTTTAAAGGCCGTGTGAAGTGTTATGTGCACCCAAGCTGACAGCCAATCAAAAGCCAGCTGTCCCCCCAATAACTTTTTCCCACCACAGGGAAACCTGAGCCTTGCCTCGCGTCGCGACTCCATCAACCAGCGTCGATTGACATTCATTCAGCCTTGCACTTCACCAGACCTGCGAATTGCGCCCACGAATTCCCATCTCGACTCCACCATTCGCCTCGTGTCCACGTGCGCACCTCACAATGTCCGGACGTCGTTCTCGGTCGGGCAGGGCTGCCGCCAAGCGCGCCTCTGCTGCGCTCCGTAAGTACAGCTCTTTCCTAATTATTGACATTCGGTCGCGACCTTTAGAGCTGCACAGTCCATGATTTGAATGTGTGGGTGGTCTGCAACACTTTTGAGATGTTTATTCTGCTCGGTGTCCTTTTGAGAGCTTGTTTAGATGTGGAATGCGAGCGCATGGCGCCTCAATGGTTTCCTCCTCGCCTCGCGTACCCCTCCATTCACAACAGCTACCCCTCGAACAAGTCGCTGTCACAGCAATAATCCTTGGGAGAAATCACAAGTGGAAGCATTTGGCTAACTGCATTCCGGTTGTAGAAAGCACGCCCCGGGCCTTTGAAGGTATCGACGATGACGAACCCGTCCCCGAAGCTGTCGAGTCCGAGCCCGAGCATGAGGCGCAACCCGAAGAAGACGAAGAGGACGAGGAGGAAGAAGAGGAAAAGGCAAACGAGTCAGGCGAGGAAGAGGAAGCTGCCGATGAAGATGGAGAAGAGGAAGAGGAAGAACAAGCAAATGACGAGGGAGAGGAATCCGAACCTTCAGCTAAAGAACCCACTCCCCCGACAGAGCCTGTGGTGCGTCGCAAGCGACTAGGACGGCCCCCGAAGAACAAGCCACCGGGCTGGGACAACATGATCACCGTCCCCGCATCCGAAGCCGACACTCCGCGACGTAGAGGTCGTGGAGGTTGGCGCGGCCGCGGCGGACGCCGACCTGCACCTGGACAGGCACCCCCTAAGCTCAAGCAGGTGATTGACAAGGAGGGCACAGAAGTCGATATTGTCGACGACGAGTGCGTGCTCCCTGAAGATGCGGAAGGCGAGACAAAGGTCGACAAGCTCGGTAACCTCCAGGGCGGCCGTCAGTACCGTTGCAGAACGTTCACCGTCAAGGATCGCGGCGAGCGGCAGTACATGTTGTCGACGGAGCCCGCCCGTTGCGTCGGTTTCCGCGACAGTTACTTGTTCTTCAACAAGCACCCGAAGCTGTACAAGATCATCGTGAGCGACGACGAGAAGATGGACATGATTGAGCGGAATATCATTCCCCACTCATACAAGGGCCGTGCGATAGGTATCGTCACGGCGCGATCCGTCTTTGTCGAGTTCGGCGCGAGGATCATTGTGGGAGGTCGGAATATCGTGGACGACTACCGTGTGGCTGACATGCGTGCCTCTGGCATCATCGAGGGACATATTGCGGACCCTTCCGACATCTTCAACCCTAACGAGCCGTACAACTCGAATCAGTATGTTGCGTGGTTCGGTGCCAGTGCCGTGTACCATACCAACCAAACACCTGCTGCTTCGGATCCTCTTGCTGGTTTGACAGAGGTCAAGAAGAAGAGGGTCAACGTGAACGACACGAACTGGCAACTGGAGCACGCTCGTGCTGCTAGGTGGGTTTCATCTCCTTCAATCGTCAATGTGTCACAGACTAACAAACCTTTAGCGAGTTCAACAGTCGTCTCAACGCCATCCGCATGGCAACACTGCGGAACGGCGCTTACGATATTCACACCAACCTGATGCAGAAGCCAGTCAACACGCAGCCGACCCGCGCTCGCGTCGAGAGAGTCACTCCCGGCGACACAAGCGACGCAAACAGCGCATTCCCCACGGTCCCCTCAGCCGTGCAGCGCAACTTCAACGTCGTCGATATCGTCTACGAAATACCGCGCGCGGGCGTCCAATCCGCCGGAAAGCGACCCGCCGAGGTGCCCGATTTCCTGAAGCCCTTCAACGGCATCCTGGCCATCGGCGATGACCTCAAGGCTCTCCTGCCGCCGGAATGCCGCGAATCCCTCGAGAGGCATCAGGACCAGCAGCGGGAGTTTGAGTCGCGCTTCGGCGACGAGAAGGACAAGATGGGGCGGGGTAATCTGCAGATCGACAAGGCGATTGTGCCGCAGGGCAAGCACTCTTAGAAGGAGTTGATTGCGATCCCCAGCTTCTATCCCATGCCCGACGGTCGCTTTGAATTGCGGATGGGTAAGCGCGAGTGCAGCTTTTGCGGCGGTAATGTGAGGGTGTGCGGTCACGGGAGGGAGAGGAGGGCTGTGTTTCATACGCGGCACCTTGGTGCGGCTAAGAAGGCGGTCAAGGTCGAAGCTGCTGTCGCTGCTCGGAAGATGGTCAAGTCGGAGTCGTCGAGTTCTCAGGGCAAGATGCTGATTGGACCTTCTTCCCTTTCGAAGGTGATGAGCTCGGATGCGGAGTCTCCCAAGAAGGCCACGAGGGGTGCGTTGGCGTTGGCCCGGGGCGTAAAGCGGTCTTCGGATGGACTTGGTGAGGGTGAGGGTGTGGGGAAGAGGGTTAAGATCCGGTCTGACATATTCCGCGGTGGCATCTGAAGTCGGAGAAGAGGAAGGGGAGGGCGTAGATTGATTGATGGAAGTTGCTCCGATTTGTTTTTCTATTCCGGGGAGGGTTTCTCCTCGTTGGCCTGGCGTTTTTGGGGGGTGTTTGGTGGTGGAACGGTTTCAAGGGGGGACCACCACTACCTAGGAGACTGTGGAAAACTATTACTGTTGATGTTAATACTGCGTTCTTTCTGCTAGGTGGGCTTTGCTCGTTGAGCAGAGAGAAGGCGGCATATCTTGGAGCATATCTGGGGGACGCCCCTGAGATGAGAACTGCTTTAGTATGGGGAGATGTGGAAGGGGAGGAAGGGGGGGAAGTGGGAGAGCTATATGTAGGACTAGCATGATTCATGAATGGCTCATTAAGGATTCCAAAGCAATCTTGTCTTTCTTTTTATATGAGTATGTGAGGTGTGAGATGATGCTAGGGGCGTCTGGACTCGCCTGGTGTCGGAAATGAGGTTCGAGAGATGTGCAGAAGAGACAGGCCGAGGTGTTGAGTCCGTTCCTGGAAGTCATTGATTCCTCTGGCTTGATGTAGATGATGTAGATGATGAGCCTTGGGGCAAGGACTTCATTGTGTCTACCTGGTTTCTTGCGTCTCTTTCAACACCTTTGTCAGAAAGGAGAGGGCTGGGCTGGTCTCAAGGCCATAGAAATACATCACCCATCGTGAGAATTTGCGTTATCGTCCGGCATAGAGCATCCTTTGGACCTCGCATGATTCTCGTGATCTCCGGGCACCTGCAGGCACTAATCGGAGAAGTCCAAGGTTTTGGTTGCCGCATAGCTCTTTACATCGATAATCGCTTATAACCTTGGGAGATCCAGGAGTCCTAACGCGTTTTCACTTCTCGTCACGTATTCGTTAGATCGTATGCTCGAATACGGAGCAGGCAGCGCTAAAGGATAGACACAGTGGCTTCTCATCTAGTAGATCTTATTTATCTATACACTTTTTAAAGAATAGGGAATTGGTAACTCCCGCCAGCCGTCTCTAATTAAAAATTGACCCGATATCTAACTTCCTAGCCTAGCTATAGTACTATACCTATTTACTAGGCGAGCTATAAGAGGCGCTAGGGCCGGTATATTTAAATAGGCTCATCGTTATTAAGAGACAATGGCTATTACCTTTAAATCTATAAAAGGAGTAGTGTAGGCGTAAAATATTATATAACTACAGCCATTTAATAAAAAGTATAGCCCGGTATATAACTATCTCGATCTTAAATACCGTCTCGGCTTATGATCCTTGATTTGCCCTATCTGTCTCGTTCTATTATCTTCTTTACTTAAATAAGGTATACTAAACAGTCTCTCATTATAAATACTTGGTACCCGTCCCGTATTCGTGCATGCGTGGGACGAATACGGCACAAAAGGTGAAGCGGCACTAAGACCGCTGAATTAAAGTGGCTTGAGAAGTCCTGGTTTTGTGTGTGGAGGAAACTATTGAGGACCATCTTGGCTAGAAGCTTGCTCGCTCGTTCCAGTCTCCCCGTGTTGCCAATCATGACTATCACCCCTTCCCGCCGACTGCCTGCGAATGTCTGATAACCCTTCTATATAGGTCTATGGCGTTCTTTATAAGGTTGCTCGCTTGCAGTGAGCTGGCTTGGGCGATCCAGTCCTCCCTGTTCTCAGATCCAAATCACTTTGGGATCTCACCCTTGCCGTTCTGTCAGAGGTCTTTCAAGAGCTAGGAGTCCCCTTCAGAGAGCTCAGTACCCCTCTTTCCTGACTTCGAATGGTGACTGTCGTTCTCCGTATCTCTCAGTTCTGAGGGTTCGACATTCAGGCTTAGGCAGGCTCCTGTCTTTGATCGCCATGGGCAAAGGGGCCTTCGATTGGACCTTGGTCATCAGGTCCATTGAGCCCCTCAGCATGCTCTGTAAAATGCATTGGCCTTTCTTCTCCCGTCACATCCCCTTTCTCTCCGTCCTCACACTGAAAGTATCCGTCCGCACAATCTTCCCACCAAAGTCTTTCTGGTCCAGTGGCATCTCCTGGCTGCTGAGATTTCTCGCCCTCGGGACCTTTGATTCCAGCTCATCCAGGCCGGCATGTTCTCCAAGAACTCCCTCATGTCCTCTCTCAGGCGCAAGTCCAGGACCTGGATCCCAAGATTGAGCTTATGCCGTATGATTTCCATACCGAACAACCTGTAAAGGGCGCGAGGGCGTATTATCTCCACTCTGTACTGCACGACTGGACGAACGAGATCTGCGAGAGTATTCTTGGGCAGGTCAAGGCTACGATGAGGCCTGGTTATGATAGGCTCTTGATCAACGAGAACGTGATACCTTCCTGGGGCGCAGATTGGCAGGTTACGGGGCTCGATATGGTCATGATGACTGTTTTTGCGTCGAGGGAGAGGACGGAGGAGCAGTGGTATCAGTTGCTGGAGGGGCTGCTGCGTTGAGGATCGTCAAGATCTGGTCCAGGGGTGAGGGGTCTGAGTCGCTTATTGAGTGTGAGTTGGCATGAAGATGGTAAAGTGTCAGGTTAGAGAATTCAAGGGGTGAGAACCTCTATATAAAGCAGTCTGTAACGAACCAGCCAAGGTTCCCCAAGACAACCTATTGTCCTGACCCTTCTTGTGTGATGGATTGAATGCCTTGACCTTTCGTTGCATCGTTCCCTTGAGATGTTATTTGAATACAAGCACAGAACACTATAAAGAAAATCTTTACACCACGTTCCTAACGCCCGCCCATCTCCCGCCCCGTATTCGTCACATCATCCTCACGAATACGGTACAAGCAGGAACGGATACTGTGAGATAGAACTCACGATTCCTAGCTATTTAAGGATCCATAGGTTGACGAGTTTAAAAACAGGAGACCGATCGACTGTCAACTCCATCACAACCACCAATAGAGCAGGACATCGACTTGATTCTCGGCGGCTGACGGATCGGACTCATTCCCGCAGTTGACTTGTTCGTCAGGAAGAGCTTAGATACTTTGGGCTTCGATATATATTCATCAGGATGACCTAGGTTAAGATAACGCAGGAGACCGGTCACCCGTTGGGGTCTCTTGCCTTTTCTTGAGTTTTACATACAGCCCTCTCTCGATAGGTACGCATAGCTCCCTAGTTTCTTTGAACCCCGTCCTTTTGATTGAGCTCACTTCTAGATATTTGCTTCCCAGCAAGAAGGAAAACAAGGCCGGGCATTCGTCACCTGGTGTGAAGCATCGTGGCCCATCATTATGCCAACCTGAGTCATACATGAAGGACACTCATCAGGAAACCTCGCAACTCAATGCTTGAATCCACGTGACACTGAGAGATCGCAGAATAGTGTCTAGGCCGTCTTCCAAAGCATACTCAGAAGCAGATCATGGCCCGGCGATTCCCAACCGAGGCGGACGACAAGTCAAAAGCAAAAACAAACTCGAAGATTGTGGCTACATCACATCTCCCAGCTCCTGAAGCGACATAAATCAACCTCACAACTTCACCGCCCCCAAACATCCCTCCAAGCAACCTTTCTCAAACCCGCTCACATGCAAAACACAAAAGGCAAGACCAAATCCATTTGCTTTCACCACTCAAACCCACAGACGTCATGAAAACCCAAACCTTCCGTGCGCCTCAAAGTCCCTTGCTAAACCCTTCTTCACCCTCTCTCCAATCCTCATCCTCATATCAAATTCTCCGACGACTTGCCCATAGCTTCATCAAGCTTTTCCCACGATACCTACCACATCTCTGGGTCGTCTCTAACAGGATAGGGCGGCGGCGGGCGGCGACGACGACTCGGGCCGTCACCACAGACATTCAAAAAACCTCCCGGCATCACGTCAAAGCCACAATCAAACCACATACACGAACACCACAGGCCCCATCCGACCCAACAACCCGAAAATAAAAAATACCTACCACTTACACAACCACAGGCTCACAGAATCCCGTCTGAAGAAAGGGCATACATGTATGCACCAAAGCGAAGATCACAGCAGAGACAGGGCCTAAACGACACACACCACCCTGTTATCTCGCCTCTTCACCCTCAACAACCCACCAAGCAAGCCAATGACATCAAACAAGGTTTCGAAAAAGCTTATCGTAGCCTTGTCCATTCTCCCGTCCGTGAGTTCGTTTGTCCCCTGGGAACATGACATCACTTTGCTCACTGCTCATGCCTCACATTTCTCTTACTATCTCCTCTCTCGTCTTACGGCATCAAGGGACCAACGAGGTTTAGGTCCGTGTCAACGGGGGAACTTGGAGCGGAACAGATCAAGTGCGACAACCAAGAAGTTCAATTCCTGAACACAAGGGTAGGAATTTATCTAGAGTAAGGAGTGCGTGATCAAATACCGCCCGTCAGAGCAAAAGATCAAGTGCAGGCAAGCCATCCGTTCTGCAGTCCGCACGTCACTGAGGTCAAGACATCAATGAGCTCCCGTAATAGATCTCCAGACAATGCATTGCAGTAGATGCGCTTCTGCTTCTGCTTTGTTCTACGGTAAGGCAGGGGCAAGCAAGCGGCCTGGACTCTACCGTCTTGCGCTCCATGACACTCTGCAGAAAAATGCCATGATCGAGAACAAGCTCGAGCCCCCAGTAGCTAGTGTCCGTCGCCAAGGCAAACAACAACCCGACGCACTCGATGTCTGCGCCACCCAGACGAAGCCTCCCATCGCAAACGCCTGACTGCCTTCTCTACGGAATCAATCCAACCGAGAAACGCGGGAGGAAAGCATACGCCGCTGTTAGTCACCCACGAATATGACCTGGCCTGTCTCGCAGAGATCATAGACCGTGGTCGGGATATTGGTGAGACCACCCTCCCCACGGGTTAGTCACCCACCCTTCCCTCCTCCCTCTAAGGCCCGTCCGACCGCAGAAACGTGACCGGACGTCAACCCAGCCCAACGGCACGATCCGGCGTAGTAAGTGGTGGTGGCATAATGAGAGGGCGGGATGCCACACCACAGGCCGCCATGTTCAAGCCACCCACCAAGTCCCAAGTCAGCCAACGCCAAACCACAAAACACCCACCCAGAACGCACGAGACACAAAGCCACCCAAAATAAAACCCACCCTTCCGTCCACTGCGTCTGCGTGCGTCCAGCGATGCGTGAGTGTGCTGCTTGACGTGTGTGCAAGCAAGATCACGCGCCTTGAAAGCTCGCCTGGCTCGGCGCTGACCACCGCTGCAGGACGCGGCGCAGAAGGGGGCAAGGGCAGGGCAGGGTAGGGCAAAAGGATCACCTAGTGAGTGAGTCGGCAGTCGAGCCCAAGAAACTACCATTAGCTGTAGCCTGGTAACTGGTTGACGTCTCACTCTCTGGGGAAAAGAAAGACACGTTTGGCTTAGTAGAAGTGTTTGCCTGCGATTACCGAGACAAGCGTGTCCCCAAAGAGCAAAGGCGCGACAAGTGTCGGCCCTCACTGGCTTGGATGAATGTACCGAACGAGAGTACTGGCATCAAAAGACTGTAGGCAGACAGACATATGCGTCTAGGATGCGCCATGCCCTTCTCACCGCTCGCAAAAGCCGCTACCTATTACCAGCAGGTCCCAGCGAGGTTAAGATGCATGTGCCGTCTACCGCTATCCGCCCGAATCGCGAATCCAAGGGGAGCATAGATGCGGTACGGCCTTGTCGGCAGGGACGAACGCCACGCGCATAGCCGTTTTGCGTCTGGCGCAATGTGTTCAAAAACGAAGCGTGGCTGACAATCTATCGACTAGTGGGCAACTTTCCCTTCCCTTTCCTTTTTCGACGGGAGGCAAACAAGAATGCGGGATGGACGATGCGCAAGTTCACGATGACTATAATGAACTCTCGGAGCCAGGTCGTCAGATCACTAACTGGTCAACGGCGGCCCGTTCGGATACGCTGGGTGGGAGTCACAAACTCCCAGATCCAGTCCGGGGGTGGACAATGCAATATCGAGCCCAGTGCATTTTCGCCTCGAGGCAGCAGACAATCACCCTATTGAACGCGCACGCCTCGTCTCGACGGGATGTGTAGTAAGCGCTTGAGTGATACTGGCAGGCGAACGGATTAACATGACGGTGATGACGACTGGGCGTTCGCGCGTCTGGGCGGGGTGTGAGATGCAAGGTCAGGATCGCAGGCAAGGAAATGGAAGACGGAGCGGAACGGCTGAACTGCCTGCGGCACAGAGGCGTGAGAATCATCCCGTTGGTGAGCGGGCGCGCGATATTGTCCGGATGCTTGTCAAGACGTCCGCCAGAATGGCTTGCCGTCTCCATGTATGTGGCCGTGGAAGAAGGTGAGTTAGGTAGGTACTCACCTAGTTCCGAATATCAACCATTCGCAGCCTACAAAGTCACAGACACTTCTTCCAAGACAGACAGCCAGAAATAGGTAAGGGACCGCGCGACTCTTCTCCGTCCATCACTACCTACTGCTTTCTTGCGCTCAAAGGCGAGGTACTACTGCAAGCACTCTAACAAGTGCTCTATCAAGCGCGTCTTCCCTGGGCCCTGGGGGCCACTACCTCCGAGACGAGGCTTGAGACCGAGCCTACTATCCATTCATCGGCTGGGGGGCCTTCCTCCAGCGGCTGGGAAAGCCTTTGTCGAAAAGGTTCCTCGTGTCGTCGTGTCGGTCAAATGTATAAACCCCATATGGCGTAGGCAGGCCGTGGTTGGGTGAACTGTACTAGCAGATCCAACTCCAGAAACGAGCGGCGGGAATTTGGGGGTCCACGCAGCCAGCCCGTCGACGTAGACGGTAGTGTAGATCACGGCGGGCGTTGAATAACACCAAACGTGCATCTTCTAGCACTTTATCGATTGACTCTGGAAGCCTTGGGTGATCCTCCGTGACTCCTTTGCCTGCACTTCTTAGTCGTTGCGCTTCCCTGCCACTTCATCCACCTCTCAGCAACAATGTATCCGTATGCATGTGTTTGTGTGTGTGTGTGTGTTGGGGGGGGGGACACGGGGGATGGAGGACGAGCCGATTCGGGGGGTGGTTTCTTTGACGGCGGATAGTGAGGGTAATTGATCACGGGCTGGGCTGTGAGGGTGGCGACTAGCACTACGTCAAGAGGTTGCACCAACACATCGATGAGTCTGTGATGGAGATGGGTGGTGAATGGTGATGCGTTTCTCGCTGAACGCCTGCTGGTCCCGATTGAGAGTGGTTGTGCGGAGCAAAGGCGGGCGGCTTGGGGCCGATAGCTCCTCCCGGGACCCGTACATGACATGCTTCGACTCCCCCCTCGAGGGCCATCTGTTTGGATCCTCCGTCCCAGGCGCCGTCGCGGCGTTCATCCATCGTGGGATCGCTTGCAGATTGGCCACAGCCATCCCATCCGTGACTGGGCTCAGTGGGCTGCAACGCTGGCGGCTTCACACACACACACACACACGCACAGAATCGCGGCATTTTCTCGAATATCTCCACTGGGACAGCGGTGCACGCTGTCCGCTCCACCGGTTTCCAGATACCCGGCCAGTCAACGGTCGCCAATCGTCGCTAACAATGCATTTCTAAGCAGTCGACCTTGTCTTTCAACGCCAAGAGCTGTGATGTTCTGCGGCAGGGGGGAGAGGTTGGTAGTCCAAGGGGGCGTCGAAGTTTGAAGACTTAGATGGCAACCCAAAGTCTCGTAGTTCCAGGTTCGTCTGCGGGGTTTGCGAGGAGAAAGGTTACGAGTCGTTCGACTATCCGTCAAGTTGAGCGGTTTCTTTGCTATGCGACTTTCTACCTAGGCACCTAGGTACCTGGGTCACGATGTTCAAACTTACGTTGCCCTCGGCACTGCCGCAGTCTGAAGACCAGTTCTTGCCACGGCCAGTTCACAGGCCGGGCAACAATCGCTTGACATGCACTGCCGCCGATGTACACAGTGAGATGTGTTCAAAGTCTTGCAATTAGTATAGACCAAACTATGGGCGCGAAGAGGCTGGCGGCAAAACTCCCCAGCTACGGCGAGGCGCGTTCCAGATGTCGATACCCGTGGGCATCTAGCAGTACAACATACCCACACCGCCTGGAGCTGGCTTAGATGGGTATGTTTTGTAGTCGGTAAGACATGGTGACATTAGTAAATGGGCTCTGGCTAATAGGGAGCACTCGTGAGAGGTCCCGAGGATAGATGCGTCTGGCGACGCGGAACCGTCGGCCATCGGGTGCCAGGTAGCCGTGCGTCATATGCAGAGGAGGTAGCAGACATGCCGCTGCGGTGCTGGCTTGGTACCTAGACCGTCGAATCATACAGTTACGCCAGGTCCGCCCGTTCGTACTGGGCGGCTGGGAAAGCATGCGAGACTCGGGCAAAGCAGTCAGTGGTTTTGGTGCTAAATCAATGTGACAGCAAACTGACGAGGTGCCGGGGAAGACTTGAGAGACGGCGCAGTTCATTTCTCTTGGACTCGGGACTCAGGAGCCTGGATGAGGGCGAGAACGCGGGCGATGGCAGGCATCGGAGACTTCATGACAGAGTAGACGTTGCGCCCGGCAGACCTCGTCATTGGACGTGGTCAAAGCCGCAGCGGACCACAGGCCCTTCTTCGGCGTTCTTTGGGTAGATCTGGTCGAGAAGCGGATAAACGTGAGAAGATCGCTCGAAGACCATGACGACTTGAACCATGATCAGCCCACAGAGTCCGAAAATTGTTACAACGGCCTGGGAGCCTGACGTTGTACCCTGAAAAATTCTAGTCGACGTGCATTTCTAGCAAAGCCTAGCGGAAAGTCTGGACAAGTTTGACATCGCCGACTGACGACGTCCTGAAACGGAAAGGGCTGTCCCTGATTCAACTTGGTCAAATCCTGACAATCTGGAGACTTTGATGCTGTCGTCTGTCACTCTGTCAAGCATCGGGTGGGGGCCTCCCTAAAGCCATCTCCGCGTCGGGGTGCCATCGGCAACTGCGGTTGCCTTGTCCTTGGTGTACAACGATATTGGAATGCACACATACGGATACGTAGAGATCAGGAGTCTTCATCGTCTGTACGAATCCAGAGTACGTGGTATCGCGACGGGTCCTGACCGCGAGGGGCATCTGATCGGGTTGGATTCTGGAGCTCTCGCCATGTCCAGCCCGGGTTCCCCTCGAACCTAGTTGCGGTGAAGGTGCCCAAATGCCCCATTCTGCAGGTAATCCTGTAAAGGCTGGCTTGTGCCCTCTTAAAAAAGAGGGGACCCATCGAGAAACCAGGACAAAACTGCAAAAATAGTCCCAGAAAGAAAAAAGGACGAATCGATAGCTTTTCGGCTGGCCCAGGTCAAGCATCCACATGATGGGTCCCTCGTGCCCTGCCACCCGCTAGAGACGGATGGTGGAGTTGGACCCTTGGACAGGCACGACAGGTACGAAAAGTTTGGAGAAAGACCACTTTAGCCTTTGCGTGTTCTCAGCGTCTGTGGGCCATCGAGAAATTTCGGCGCGGTTGGTTGTTGGCACAGAGTGTTGGTGTGATGAAATCCCACCCGATCTTCGGGCCTGGAACCTAGTGACACCAAACAAGTCATGACTACTCGATGGAGACTGGGTGACTGGTTCCCTGATACACCATTCTGACTCTATGGTGCTTTGTCTTTCCACCAGATGACCGCTCATAGCGGATGAGTTGTCAAATCGACTGCCTGTAGAGTTCGGCGTGGAGTCTGAACCCTCCTTGGTCGTAAACCAAAGGGAGACCGACTGTCATTCCGCGTGAGACTCGGTTTTCAGGGTCCAAGGCAAAACCCCTAGTATCTCATAGCGTTGTGGTCAGTTGTCGGCGTGGTTGATAGCCCGAGATATTCATAGAACAGGCGGCGGTGCAAGGGGAGTCTTTAATTGGGTGTCATCATCCGCATGTCAGTAACGGCCAGCCGCCCGCCAAACCCGGAGAATAGAATCAGCTTGGGCCTGGCAATGGCAGACCTGGTGCTGGCGCGCACGTTGTGGCCTGTTGACGGCAAGACCGCGATGCGGATGAGGGACCGGACTCAGCTGGGTGAGTCGACCACCTTCTGAATACTGTCGACGTACGGAGTACAGAGTACTGTAGAAGCACATCTCTGATCGCCAGCGCCTTCCCCTTGTTAAAGCCTCTCCGTCAGGTGGCTGAGCCTGAGAATTTCTCGTTGTATCACGTCCTGCATGTTGATGGGGTCTGGAGATTCTTTGCCAGCGTGCCAGAATGCCCCCCCAGGGTTGCAAACTTGCGGCGGTCCACGCGTGTGGTTAACACGAGGCACCGCCCTAGACACCCTGTTCGAGGGGGCACCGCTAAGCCGAAAGAACCATGATGGAATGGGGATGCACTGTGTCTCTGGCAAGCAGCACCCCGGGGCGTGCAGATGCGTAGAGCCGGGTCTACCGGTCGGTCTTGAGCTGGTGATAATGAAGGCGTCTGATAGGCCGAATGTCTGACCGGCCGCACTCCGAGCGAAGTACTCCGTACACCGAGTCTCAAAAGATTGAGCCAACATTTTGCTCCTCGAGCAGTGGGTCAGCTTCACCCTGACTCGCTATGAAGTGCAACAATGCGAATCCCGCCCAACTTCCAAGTTCTCATCTATTATAGACTGGCTCGCGGAAATAGAGCGCCTTTGAAAGATGATGAAAGTTGAACCACTGGTACCGAAAACATGATAAATCATGGTTGAGGGTTTCTCGCCGTCAACCTATAGCATCGGCCTCAGAAACGTGGTGTTAACTTCCGCGATGTTATGTACGGAGTACGGAGTAATAGGGATCGAGGCACAACATCCCAGCGTCTCGAGAGGGACCTTTCTCCATTGATACAACGGTGAGCGCCGTTTGAACGCAGGGCTGGAAATTCGTCGACGATGTACGGAGTAGCGCATGGCTGGTCATGCAGACCGCCTAGGAGTTTGTGAGGTTGTCCAATCAGAGGATCCAGATTTGAATTCTCCAAGCCATGCAGCCTGCTCATATCCGGGGGATTGGCATTGTCTCCAGCGGCAACCAGGCGCAGGGGCTGGGGAGGTTTTCTCATTTCCAAGTCGATGCCTTGATGCCTCGCCAGGTTGTGATTGCTGATATCTTGCTTCTGTCACCTGTGCGGTGCGAAATAGTGATGCCTGGTCCATGGCTCCATGCAATTTAGAACACAGGTCTCACTTGCGAGTCCGGCGTGCGTTGCCTTGCTGGTGATGAGACGCTGTCGACCATATCTCTAGGCTGGAGCCCAAGGCACGCGATTCGACGTCCGTCGTTGCTAACAACTACCAAGTTGGAAAGTTGGATGGTTTGTTGGCTGCATGACAGCGATGGCCCTGGATGCGTGCCCGGATCTCACCTGAGTGGATAATGAATTCTTGATTCCTGGTAACTAGTATCCGTACTGCGATGGCACGGATGATCCAGCCTTCTGACCCCTGAATAACCTGAGTGGCGAGGGCCAGGCATGGGTTGAGAACTCTTGACGGGCTTCGAGAGCACCGAGCGCGTCGCGGCTCCTCGCGAACCGTGAAAGCGAAACTCCAGAAGAACTCTGCATGATGACCTCTTTCTTCCAGATTGCAATGCGCCTGGCGTAGGTAGGAGATTCCTTGAAACTTTCAGGAGAAGGGATACAATGACCGTGAATCCGTTAATTGTTTGAAGAGGTGATAGGTTGAGACGAACACTCTGTACCCGGATTCTAAAGTCGGTATAGATACTCGGACGCCGCAAATTGAATTTTTGAGATGCAAGTGCAGTGGCAGTATCTGTAGGCGGAAACACAACCCCCCTGCCGAAGGTGAGCCGTGATCCGAAGCGACGAGAGTGGTGACAGCAACGTGCCTGACAATGTTTGGTTTGTGTGCGAAGCGCGTAGGAGGGTCATCAGCCGGACACACAGCTAGTCTCTAGGTAGTCGTCCAGACTTCAGAGAGTGTGAGAGTGTCGCTACGTGTGGCAGAGTGTGTCGTCCCAGACCATTTGCGCGTGTGTGAATTTGTTTCCCATGTGCCAGTTACGTTTGGCCGATGGACCCTTTTCTCCTGTCTAACGAACCCTCGGGGGTGCTGCTAGATGACAGAACCGAATCGAGAGGCATCTGGGCACTGTATTTGGGACGGTGCCTCGGAGAGTGGAGCTTGCGGTATTTCTCTTCCTCCGCTGCAATCTCATCCAAGTTCCAAGTCGGCAGAAGATGAAAATGCTATATGCTCACCTTTGCAGTACGTATCCGTAAGTCTTTGTTTTTGCTGGGCCGTGCTGCGGGTAAAGACATTAACGCCAAAGGTGAAAATGCCGCGTTTGGCTAGGTCCTTGTAGGCCACCGCTCTATTCGACAAGTGGATGGTGGCACTGGTGGTTACTGATGAGCTGCAGGAATGAATCTTGGTGCAGTGAAATTGGAAATCCATTTTTGTTTTGGTACTCCGTTCTCCGTACGAACACCTGGGCATCGTGGCAAGATTTTGCCCTCGCAGCCATAAGAGGTTTAGTGATTGACTGCCTTGTTTGCTCGAATTGTTGATCGGGGTAGCAAGACGGGGGTTACCTAAGGTTCCGAAAGTCTGAGATACTCACGAGACTGGATATACTCCTTACGTCGATACGGAACCCTCAAGACTCGGTACAGCTTAGCTAAGGCAGTACGGACGTGATCTTGCAACGGGAATACTCTGGCTCAAGACACTGGTGCCGGAGGTGATGCTCCCGAGGCAAGCCGCAAATATCAAAATGGTTGTACGAATACCAGCCCTTGCTTCGCTCTCCGGTAGTGTTTCCAACCTGTCGAGATCAGCGCCGATCCCATCCATCTCATCCTAGGCGAGCCTGGTAAAGGAAACCGTAGCAATGGGCACAAGGTAAGGCAAATGTGAGGTACAAAGCGCGAGACCTCTTAACGCCTCACCACGGCCAATATCCGCCAGGTGCTGGTCGTTCAATGCGTTAGCGGTCGGTATGGTGACGATGGACTCGTGAGTGGGTGCCCTCCCGTCGTCATAGCCTGGCCTGGCAAACCTGGGAGTCCGGGCTACCGGACTGGGGGATTTGGCTGGGGAAGCATGAAGACAGACGTGCAAGCTCAGACTCCTACTCTGAGGAGGACAAACTGCCCTTCTTGGGGCCTCGGGCGGCGACCAGGCCGCAGAGATCACCTAACAGATCGGATGATGGACACAGTCCACCGACTCAGACTGTCCCTTGCCCATTGCAGTCGGAATTGCAGGCCAAGTGTGATAGGCTCTGAGCTCCCATTCGCCGACCCCCGAATTAAGAAGAGGCCACTGCCCAGAAGCAAGAGGAGGGAGATGCAGAGAGCACAGAGTGCCCAGTGTCATTTTGGTGCTTGCCTGCCCTGCTCTTGCCCTTGGTGCGGCTGGTGCGTGTGGACTGTGGATGACTGCGAGACTAAACTGCTCGAGTACGGATGCTTGTTGCTATCGAAGAGACCGATCCTCTCGTGCCTCTATCGTGCCTGTGGCCTAGGCTAGGCTGCCCGGTACGCTCTCAGGGATGAAGTGTGTGAGGAAGATGAGGACCAGGGCGGCGATGCAGCCGTCAAAATGGGGTCGTGGGAATCTTCACTGGTTAGACCCAGAGAATCTCAGAGGTGCCGAGTGCTGCGACCAAGGCGGTCAGCGGTCAAGCCAAAGAGATGATGCTAGTCGGTCGGTGCTGGTGGAGGGGAAAAAAAAAAGGTACCTCGCAGGTTGCCTCGGTGCTTGGAGTTGATACGAGTACCTGCTATAGCCGCGACATCCCAGCCTCCTTGACCCATATGCAAGGTACAGGCGACAGGCATAAATTGCACAAGGCTAGCCCAATACTCTGCAGTACATCTAGAAGCCTCGGGATTCTGGGTCATCCCATTCTTAGGGAACGCTAGAGCCGAACCGCCATTTACGACTTTTATGTTTTCTTGCGCGCCAGATGACCTGTTGGCTTTGGATTCCATAGGACACCCGGGGTGTGGACGCTATTGTGTTGGTTGCTCGATGCGCACGGATATGGGAAGGGAGACTCGGGATGATGCAAGATGCTATGGATGCCTTGGTGTGTATTCGTTGACGACGTCGTCGCCAGGGCAAGACGATTCGTCGTCAGGTAGACCAGACGCAGACGCGGCAGACTATTGAATGACTGTTTTTGATTGTTGTGCTCATGTGCCGGACGACGGATGACTATGGAAATCGGATCGAGGTTGAGATTGAGGGTATTGTGAGCTGTCATTGTTTCCTGGTGAATGGAGTCTGTCTGTCAGTCAGCTCTTGCTTTTTCTCGTTGCCGTCGGTCCCTTCACGTGCATGCCATGCCCTCGACTTGCTATAGTCTCATCTCCGCGTCATGGTTGATACCACGATGCGATGGAAGACTCGAGGTTTGCACTTTTAATTAACGGCTTGCAAGGAGACAATGAAGAGTACGGATAAAGCGTAGCGTCTCCTGTCAAAGTCAGTCTCGCCTCTCTCTTCTCTGCGCCCGTCGCTCTGGTGCACCACCGCATTGTCCATAGGTAAGGTATTCATGCTCCCATACGAGAGGTTCGAACTTTTGGCTGTGTCGTGGTCGTGTTTTAGCGTGAGTTTTACTCGAGAGACACCACCAACATCGGGCCATTGAGATGTGCACACTGCACCCCCAGGCAATGCCTTGGGCTCCACACATATCACTTTGATTGGAGGAAGAGGCCAGGCAGGTCTGGCCGGGACGGTTAGGTTTGAAGGAAGGAGCGCGGCAGCCAGCCATCCAGCACCAAGCCATAACAACAGAGCAGGAGCCAGTCAGCCAGCCCAGGAGCAGGAAGGAGCGTGGGAGCAGAGGCAGGAGAGGAGGGCCAGACACCGGCCAGCTCTCCTGCAGTGCGTGAGTGCCAGGAGTAAGGTGCAGGACAGGTGCAGGGCAGGTGCGATGCTGCAGGTGTGGCCCACCCCCTGCCTCCAGTCTTCCATACTCCGTAGTCCGTACCGATCCAATACTGCCCTGCCCTCCTGAGTCCAGTCCTGGCCAGTGGCTCCTTCCTGCCTTCGAAATTCGGGCTGCTGCTTCCTATGCTGTGTTGAGTCTCTCGACTGTCTCTCCTTCCCTCCTGCCCTACTTTGCCGCCTGCTCCTGCAGTCCTGCTCTCTCCCGCGCCTGCCTGCCTCTTTTTTCTTCTTCTACGATGACTCCCTGCCACAAGTTGCAAGTGGCCCTTGCACCTGCACCTGCACCCAAGGCACGGATACACCTGCAACGTCTTGCTGTCCCAGTCATGTTTTTATTTCGCTGCCCTGAGGCATTTCAACCTGACTGCCCTCCTCCCATGAATGGAGGGGCTAAAGAAAGACAGAGACAGGCGCGTAGTACCAAAAATCTAACACCGGAGCTGGCAAATTGTGTCCCTGCCTTGGACAGTAAAGTTCTTTCACATAACATCTCCACCACCTTGATCCAAGTTCAACACACACACACTCTCTCAAGAAAGTGGTGAGCACAAGTGAAATCCATGCATCAAAATGGAAGTGAGTGCCCCTCGGCGTGAGGTGTACAATCATTACCATGGCGGTTGGCGGTCCAGTGGTCCACCCACCCAGCAGCGCTTTCCCTGGACCATCACCAAACAACGGCCAATGACTGGCTGATGCCCAGTTCCTTCCCCCTCTTACGTGCCCTCCCAGTGGCCTCCACCCCTGGTTGCTTCGCAGCAGGAGCGGTGTCGTGTCGTGGACTCGTGGAGGGTGAGAGTGGAGCCGGTAGCAGGAGTGCCCCCTTCCCTCTTTGACGTCCAATCTGAAGATTGAAACCCACACTCGTCCTCAATCATCCGGTGCCGCCCTTTCTGTCCTAAAACGGGGGTCGGAAATACGTACCGATCCCTCGCTTGTCCCGATGACGAAGTACCTCCGTACCTTCTTTTAGCGTCGTGGTCCCGTCGGAGCCAGTCACCCTGTCGTCTCCACGTTCGCAGTCCAAGACCCGCCCATGTTTTTTTTCCCTTCCTTTTCTCATTTGATCTTCCTTCATGTTTTTATTTTAATTTTGGTTGTACTTGCGGATACGTATTCTTTCTACGGGGTATGCTCCTCGAGTCTGTAATTCCAGTGTAATTCCATGTCTGGACTCCCACCACCGAAGTGAGCCGGGGGTGCCATGAGTAGTCAGTTGCCAGTCAGACTCTTGTAGCCCCACTCTTCCCGTCCGCCTCTCATCCCCGATGCCAATGTGTCCCAGATTGCCCTGTTGACTACGGGTGCATGTACTAGGTAGTCTAAATGGCCAGGTATTCGGACACAGTAGAGCCATTCGGGCACCGCACCGCACATCCCACGAGCAGCGAGCCACACATACACTTTTCGAACATTGGCGCTCAAAACGGGCCATTCCTGTGTTGAGGTGTATTAAAGCACCTGTGTATGCCCTGTTCTAACAAGTACTCTCTGTATCTTACCATGTACTCTGTGTTGCCAGCTGAACATCTGCAGTCCTCTCCTCGTCTCGTCTCGTCTTGTCTCGCTGAGGTGGACGTCTCAACAGTACAGCCTGCCCGTGATACCTTTGGTGTGGATAGAAAATACAGTATTTCGTAATGCCAGCGAAAAAATACCTACTTCTTCATATTGCTTGAACCGACACGATGTTCTATTCCCCAATTCCCCTAGTGCCTAGAAAAGGTGGGTGGTGCTTGCTGCAGCGTGTGAGTTTTTTTTTTTTTTTTTTTTTTAATCCCCTCCAGGTCCGCTCCTGTTTCTTCTGGTCTTGTTCCTTCAGGGCAGTAGCTAGGTATTGAGGTACTTTGCTCTAGGTACCCTGACTGAGGTGCACCGCACAGAGTATGGAACCGATGGGTGTCCACTTTGCTGCCGGGCTGTCCACTCCGTCACTGTCACCCCGTTCTCTTGGTCCTCCAGTCTAGTGCCCCAAAGTACCCGTCACCGGCTTTTTGCCGCTCGATTACCGGCCTCACGCAGAGAGCAAGGTACCTCGTTCAGGTACCGGGCTCGCCTGGGCTACCTGAGTCCTGGGTCCTGAGGTACCTACCACCCGACCTACTGTACCTACTGGGCTGCTACCTACCCTTCCCACCCCTTCCACCCTTCCACCCTTCCCTCACTCAACCTCGCCCTCTCTCGCCTCCATTCACACGCACGCCGCCATCATTCCTCTCTCCACTTTACATCCTCACCCCCGTCCCCATTTTCTCTCCCCATCTCCATCCCATCCATCCCAACCCGTCCCATCCATTCTCACTCCTCGAGATTCCTCTTGCCCGACTTTATTCCTCCCTCTCCCCTCTCCCCAAAAACCTTCTTCTCTTTCCAAACCTACGAATCCGCCGTATTACGACGAATCTCCCTTGTCCTCGACTCTGCACGATATTCCCATCCAAAGTCGTCGACAACCCAGGATTCAGGTTCTCATCTCTCCTCTGCTTCTGCACGATATTGTCGAATTCGATTGTCGCCCACCTCTCTACACCCGTCCGCCTGCTCTCCATCCAGGCCGAGTACAGTTCTTAGTGCACGACACCGAGCAAGAACACAACAAATCGAGCCGACTTGATCGTGTCTGCTGCTCATCACTTGGAACACTTCCAAATTAAACCGTCCTTCTCGGCCTTATACACCTGTTTACGGTTCCCTTCCTCAAGGTAAGCTATTCTCGACCCTGCGATACTCCCAGTCCAACCAGAGCCATTCCCGGAAAGTATGGTACACGAGCTTCGCCCAAATATCCGACCTCGAGATGCGATCAAATTCCCACGAGCGGCATCGAAAGAGGGCATACTTAGGTATCGTCTCGAAGCGTTCCGCCAATGTGCTGCGATCGGATCGGTCTTGAGTCCACGACCTGCCCTTGCTTGAGAGTACGACACTCCCAAACGGCCATATTCAAGCAGCAGCAAATGTTTCCTCCATACTGGGTGTGCTGGAGCTACACAATGGCCACTGCATTGGTTGGCAACAGGGTACCCCCTTATCTGTCGCTGTCGCCCACGTCGCCTCCTAGCATTTCTTTCACTTAATACCGGCCCGCCACTACTTGACGCATCATTCGACGAAGCTTGTGTATCAGACTCAGGCACAGACAGTCAAAGTTTTTCGATTTCCTGGACATTCTCGCTGACCTCTCACCAAACAGGACAGAGCTGCGGCTTTCCATTTCCTTTGCACAACTTTCTCCGTCCCGTCTCCAGCGGCCCTTAGAACCTCTCTGACGCCCTCGACGACCTTTCTCCGTTCAAGCATCCTTTTCCCGAGTCAGCCATCACAGCATCTCTTCCCCCGCCCAAGATACATATCTTCTGCTGGGTCTTTCAGCCGTCATCAACGACTAGCGAAGCGACTGCACTTCTTCATCAACTCGATCTCTAGACGTCTTGTTTTCCTTCTCCCGCCGCGATCTCAACCCTTGATGGCTATTCGCAGCTACTAAGGGCTCGTGTCATCAACCCTCTCACCCAACCGACACACCGACACCATCGGCCTTGGTCATTCACCGCTAGCACGACGCAGCCTCCCTTCAACTGCAAAGTGTCTCTCCCAAGTGCATCGAGCAGTCTCCTTACCCGACAAAGATCTCACTTCGATCTTCGTCGGACTCTTCTCAATACCGCCATCATGCCTGGAGGTGTCTGTGCCGTCCTCGACTACGAGGTCGACCAAATGGCCGAGTTCGTTGCCGAGATGGCCACCCGCGTTGTTATGCCGCTGTCGACCACGGCCGTCACGCCCCCGTTCCGCAAGTTCGTCTCGCAGATTCTCTCATCGACGAGATTGCCCAAGAGCACCATTCTCCTCGGCATGAACTACCTGGCGAAGCGGGTCAACACCCTGAAGCAGAACAACCCGTCGTACACTGTACCTGAGGGACAGGTTTGGCGCATGTTGACCGTGTCCCTGCTGCTTGGCAGCAAGTTCTTGGACGACAACACTTTTCAGAACCGTTCTTGGTCTGAGGTGAGCGGCATCCCCGTCGCCGAGCTCAACGCTCTGGAACATGAGTGGCTCGAGCAATCCGGCTGGCGTCTTTACGTCAACCTGGATTACAGCGCGGACTACAAGGCCTGGCTCACCAGCTGGGATGACTGGAAGGTCCTCAAGGATCAGGCTGCGGCAAGAGTTACCCGCGAGAGACTCGTCCCCGCCATCGACACCAATATCAACAACAGATACGGTGGACGATCTTCCTATCATACGTTTGTTCAGCAGCAAGCGGCTGAATACGAGCGCTACGAGGCTATCAAGCGCAACGAGCTGGCTCATCAGCAAGCCTATGGCGGCAACTGGAACTGGCAGAACGCCCCGCTCACTCCTCCCGATTCTGGCTACGGCACGCCCGAGTACATTAATTCAGCCACGTCTGCCAACGCTCGCTACAACGATTGGTTCTCCCAGGCCGCTACCACGGGTCAGTGGAACACTCGTTACCAGCAGCCATCGCACAACTACTACGGTCACCGCCACAACCAACAAAACTTTCCTGGGCACTATGGTTACCAGCAAACCATGTGGGAGCATGGTGTTGCGGAGTGTAGCTGTGCGAACTGCGTTGGTCCTGCCAAGGCATCTTCGTACTTTGCTCACCCTACCTTTGGCCAGCCCGTAATGGGCTAAACTTGTGGCGATACCTGGCAGACTCACTCAATCGCCTTACGAAACTGGAAGGGATTTTTGCTATCGGAAAAGTTTGGGAGGTCTAGCGTCACCGGAGACGCGGACTTTGTTTTTTTTCTGGCATGAACGATACATTTGCATTCTTCAGATACCCTCTCACGACGAGAACCGAAAGAAGCGGTTATTTGACCGAATGGTCCCCACGTCGGCATTCGACTTTACGACACGGGCACGTTTGCCCCCCTCGATACCATCGCTACCATACGCGATTGATTTGGCTACTAGACTGTCTCGCAGCCAAAATGCGTTTGGAGGTGGATGGATACGACGCGCGGCTGCGACCCCTAATGACATATTTCTTTAATTCTTTTCCCCTTGGTATACGGATAAATTCATTACTGGCGTTTCACGGTCGCCCTTCGCGATCCCCATGGAGTTTTCTTTTCAATAGATCCTTTGGCTGTGTTTTTTGGTGAGAAGGTGGTGGTAGCTTGTTGGGTTTCGGCATTCTTTCGATTTATCCTGCCATGGCAAGGGCGCCCTAGTGGTTCCCGTGACCACGATCCGAACAGGACCCGGCGCCGCAATGTCACGGAATTCCGATTCCCGAATTATCTCGACGACACACCGCCCGCGACATCTATTTCCTTTGTGGCACGCCAAGGAGACCATCTTTTTTCCTGTAATTCAACCTGTGTCCGGCAACAACCCGGCTCTCTCCCTGGGTCTGTACTCCGTCTGTGAAGGACGGAATTTTCAGCTTTCAATTTGAGAAGACCTTACGGTTACTGGCGCCCGCCTAGTCGGCGCTACCTCCCCAAAAAAAGACGAAGTGCATCAAGTAAAGGGTACATACGGATCACATTTTACTTTACTGGCTGGCTTTGCGCAGGCATACGATTTCTTACTCGCGAGAACGAAAAAAAAGGGAGACTTAACATGGAGAGGTGTTCTGCATTCGTGCTTACTGGTCAAAAATGGGAGGCAAAGCCTTCAGGACGCTGGTATGGAGTCTCTTTTACTTTTACTATGTTTGGCATTTCTTGTTCATTCGGCACAATGGCTCACCTCATTGGCCTGCGTGCACAATGTCGTGGGCCACTGCTGTTTCCACGCTTTTACTGTTCATGACATTGTTAGACGTTTATTTTTTATTTTTCTCTCCATGCCAACTTGTATCGGCATCCACTAGAGTGTTTGGGATCGGGGTTGGAGACGTTCAGTTTATGGGAAGGCAGGTTATCTGTTCTTCGATACGTGGATGGAGTGGTGGTTTTACGGAAATGAACCCAACGAACCAGCAAGTCGTCGGGACTGGCGCTAGATTTGTATGTCGCGCAGTGGCCGTTGGTCATCTAGGAACAGCGCCATGGGTATTGGCTAAGCTTTGATGTGAGTAACATCAGCACTAGGGTTGGAAAAGTTTCCGCCGAAAGGACGAGATTGGAAAGGGAAAAAGCGGGATGGAGCACAAAACGGCATACCCATGGGCGACGACAGAGACATAGCCTCCGCACTGAAGACGCAGTGGCAGACACAGTCCTAGACAACTAAACAAAATAACAAAACATGGTGAAGCAAACTTATGCCCTAAAGTTCCAAATCTGGATGGACACTTCTGGGTGATCTTGATGCGAATGTGACATGCAACCACTGAGGTGAAGCCAACTGTAAGACATCGAGTGACAACTAGAAGTGCAGCCTTATATACCTCAATTTGAAAGGACCACTGCCCCACTTCAAAATAGACCGCTGATTCGCCCATCTGCCAACGTCCTGTCCTCCCAACTTCTCACTTACCTTATCCACAGACGCCGTCTTTACCTCACACCCAACTTACTCAACCAGAGAGAGAGACGTTGCGATATCTCAAACTTTGACAACATTCCATCCGCATCATATCCGGGACGTCTTACTTTTTGTCCTCTCTCACTCTCGGGAAAAAATTGAGTCAATCTATGACGAGGCTGCTGGTTCAAATCTCAGCCCTGACAGATCCATGAGATTACACGAGCACCCGGCGGCAACTTCACGGTAGCTTTATACAGCCAGCCAAAACACACGTGAACAGCAAGATCAAAAAGTAATTGGGAGAGACAGTAGCTCCTGACAGCTTTGTGAGATAATAGCCTACCATCTCATCCGAGGAGCGAATCGGCCTGGGTTTAACTTTCCCTCTCCTGTTCTATTGCAGACGAGGAGACACTCTCCTATTCTGCCCTAGACAGAGGTTTAGGGGTTGAATCTAGTGAAAGGAACCCCTTCAAAACAGAAAAGAGCCCGAGAAAAGGGAAGGAGATATTACAACAAAGATGTCGAGGTTCGTGTCGGCGGGGGCGATTAATGCCGAGACGGGGGAGGCTGTGGTTGAAGATACGACTACCATGGCGACGACGACGAATGCCGGTGGTGCTGGATCTGCGAGCAAGGCTGCTGAGGCGAAGAAGAGTGCTGAATGGGAGATTGTGCAGAGGGAGCTCGATGCGGAGAGGAAAAGGAGGGAGGAGGCGCGGGTGAAGAGCGTTGAGGGCGGGGAAAAGAGTTTGTATGATGTTTTGCAGGCTAACAAAGGTGAGTCTTTTTTACCCCTCTCTCTTCTCTTCAACTCCTTTATCTTTACTTGACCCCTTTTCTATGGCGATCAGAAATGCAAAAGAGGAAGTTTAAGGGGAAGATGAAGAGGAGAGAGGATGTTGTGCATTGAAGAGTTTGATAGACTGATTACATTGTCACTTGTGGAAATATAGCCGCGAAACAAGCTGCTTTTGAAGAAGCCAACAAGATTAAGAACCAGTTCCGGGCGCTGGACGATGACGAGATTGATTTCTTGGACGAGGTGAGGGCTTCCAAGAGGGCTGAGGAGGACAAGGTGAGGAGGGAGACGGAGGAGGGGCTGGCTGCGTTTCGGAGGGCGCAGGGTGGAGGAGGCTCGGGCGTGAAGAGGGCTGGTGATGGGGACGGGGAGAAGGAGGAGGAGGAGGAGGAGGAGAATGCTGCGGCACCGGTGGACGGGGGAGATGATGGTGATGGGGAGTGGGCTGTTGGGCCTAGGAAGAGACGGAGGAGGGATAGGGAGAGAGGATTTGGGGTTAGGAGGGAGAAGGGGGGTGAGAAGGGTGATGGGTTAGAGAAGAGCGTTGGAAAAGGGGGTACATCTGTGCCTGTGCCTGTGCCTGTGCCTGCGGCTGCGACCACGACTACGACTACACCTGCGTCTGCACCTGCACCTGCGCCGGTGAAGGGGAAACCGAGTCTTGTTGCGTATGGTTCCGACTCGGATGATGACTGAGGGAGTACCATGGTACTTGAAACTTGTAGGTTCTCTCTCAAAGTGGTGACTAGTTGGTTGTCGTCACGACGCACAAGCTATAGAGACATGTATTGATACCAGGCCATGGTTGGCGTAACCTCAAGCAAGGACATGTCGACAACTCACCTCGCAGTTCCACGATTGCCACAGACACTGTAAATAGGTACCAGGGGAAAGAACATGGGGTGGAAGAAAAGAGGAGTGTACAGTACTATTCGTAACAAGCGGACGCTCATGGCATGTTTTTCGCCAACGAACCCCCATAGTCTATTCTATGATAACCTCCCGCGCTCTTATCCATGCAGCAGAGACGGACGAGTATAAAGGAAAAAGAACGAGAAATGACAAGCTAGAATTACAATATGCTGTGAACCCTCCTTTCCCAGTCGCTTTCCCTAGAGCTGTGTGGGGTGGTGGTGGTCAAGATAGTTATACATCGTCTCCTTTTCCTGAGGTATTCTTCACATCAGCCACCTCAGTCGTCGCCAACTGTACACCTCTACGGAAGGGAAAAGTAAACATCAAAGGGGAGAGTCTACTCGTCGTCAATGTTTCCAACGTTAGGACCCTTCCGCTCCTCCCCCTTGATCACACTCCACCCCCACAACCCCAAAGACCGCACCGTCCCCTTGATCCAGCCCTCAATCTCCGTCTCAGGGATAACAATCCCCTTTGCGCGCTCTTCGTCCTCGGGCCGGATCTCGAACCGCCGCATACGCTGCGCGATGCGCGCGTCCACGACCATGGGCGAAGCCCAGATGCGCTCCTTGGTCTTCTCCTCCTCGTCGGCCGTCGCGTCGTCGACGGGCTTCCAGACGGATTTCACCCAGTCGCGTTCCTCGTGCGCCAGAGCGCGCTGTTGTTCGTACGGCGTGGGGACGGCGTCCTGGTCCGAAGAGGAGGTGGAGGTGTCGGCTTCGGCGTCGCGGTATTCGCGGGCGTGGGCGAAGCAGGCGGCGGCGACTTGGCGGCCTACGTCGTCTGCTAGCTGGCGGCGGTTGAAGAAGCGGCCCATGCGGGTGAAGGTGCCCGCGAAGCCGAGGAGGTGGGGGAATTGCACCGGTTCCGAGGGGGAGAATTCGGCGGGGAGGGTGGAGGGGAGGTGGGAGGCCGAGTAGTCTGCCGTAGTGTTGTGGGGGACGGGTTGGCGGGGGCGGTCTGATTTCTTTTCTTCTTCTTTGGGCTTTTCCTCCTCCTTCTTTTCTGCTTCGACGGCACCGCTCTCTGCTATTTCTGTTGATGTAGAGTCTGATGTTGCTTCGGATGCTATGGGCTCAGGGGTAGAGACTACCTCGGGCTTGGGAGGCGGGTCAAGGGGGCCGAGCCAGCCCTCGTGTAGACCGCGAATGTACTCCTTCCACGCGTGTCTCCCAATAACGATGTCGCCCCCGGGACCCTCGAACTCGGGCGTGCCGTTCTTCGCGCGCACGGCGTCGCGGAGATTCTCCTCGGTAGGGAGCAGCTCGACCTCAGGCCTCTCCTCCCTGCTCCTTCGCCTCCGAATCTTCTCCGCCACAGCGGCGCGGACGTCACCCTGCTGCCGGCCCTGTACAAACTCCCAATCCAGACCCGACGCGGCGAGGATGGGTTTCACGTACTCGATAAAGTGGTCCTGCGCGACGCGCAGGCCGTCGCCGGGTGGGGAGGCGAGGATGACTGTGAGTTTGCGCGGGAGCTGGGAGGGGTCTGTGACGGGTTCGCGGGCGAGGGGGGAGACGGCGGCGGCCCAGCGGGCTGTGGCGCGCTTCTTTTCGCGCTTGTCGTAGATGATGGCCGCGGATATGGTGCCTGTGATGGAGAGGAAGATGAGCCAGTTGCGGGAGGGGAGGCGTTTGGGGGGCCCGCGGAGGCCCATCATTTGCCAGACTGGGTTCGGTTTCGCGGCTTTGTAGCCTTCTGCGGCGGAGGTGGCTGTCGTTGTGGTTGTTGAGGTAGTCGTCGCGGGAGAGGGAGTCGGTGCTTTTGGGGCCGCCTGGAGGATGCCATTGTCAGTTTTGAGGTTCGCGATGATGGGGGTGGGCTTTTGCTTGCTTACCTCGGGCGGCGTGGGGTTTGAGTCCGCCATAATGGGGATGTCTTGGGAATATGGCTGGGTTGGAGACTTTTTGTGTATGGCGATAAGTGCCGTACTGGAGATGCGATTGTGAGAACGATGGCTCGCAATGCCTCGATATGTCCTACCTCAGGCCAGGAGAACGGGAGTGAGGTTTTCGGAAATTTTAGTCGCGATAAGAGCTTCGCCGAATTATCGGACCTATCTGTCCCCAAACAGTATAGCGTAAATTGAGATCTGACCGCCTTCCTAAAGTAGAAAACTACCTTCACTCAGGGACGTACCGACCGAGCTGTCACGACATCTTGCTCTCGAGAGTCGAGAGCCTCTTCTTCATACGAACATCTAATTCATGCCATTAAGCTAAAGATGGAATTCACAATCGCCTGGATCGTTGGAGCGATATTCCTTCCCACGTAGTCCGCCTGGATCCCGAATCCCAGTGAAAGACTGCCCATGCAACGGGCGCTACGTCGTGGCCCACGCTGGCGTGCTCTCTTAGTGGAAAATCGGTTGTCTGGCGATCCCCGGTGAAGAGTGGTAGATCTTAATGCATGATCGACCTCTCTGCACTATGACAGCCCCAAAACTCGCGATGGCAGGTAGCTGCACAGCAGAGGGGGCGTCGTCGGGCTGTGGTCATTGGGCGGCGATGGCAGCGGGCATGCAGCTCAACCATGGATCACTAGGTAAACCTGATACAGGCACAGGGCATCACTCGATCCCAGCGGTCGTCCTCCGACCACGAGCTTCGTCATCCCATCGAGAGCATAATGTGTGGCGGTGCGCTAGGCTTGTTGATTTCTTCTGTGCTGCTCAGGAGACTCCGCCATACGAGGTTGAACGGGTTGGTTTGGGTGACAAGCGCGAGACATTGGGGCCATGGGTTGTGCGTCGTGAACAGGGAACACGGCGTAATCGACAGATAGAGATGGTACTAACATCGGCAGGATGCTGGTGACATGCAACAGATCGCGGAATCGAAGATGGAAGAGCAGGAATGCCATGCATACGAGAACGAAGAGTGTAACGCTGCCATGTGCCACGGGTGAGCTTGTGAGCTTGTTCTTCCTGTGACGGGTGTGACAATCGTATAAGATTTAGAGCGGATGGGAGCGGGGCGGCAGGCATTAGAAATGCTATTTATTTCTAGAGCCGTGTCTCACGGCGGCTGTAGACGGCCGACGATGCCTTGTGCCGATGCCGAGCGTGAGCCAGGCTGTTGGGCTGGGTGGGTATAGTAGATGATACCGCCGCCATCACCGCCGCCGGACCGCTCGGTCAGGAATGAGTTGGTGGTCGGCACACCTTACCGGGAGGGAAGGTTGACTAGATTTTCTTTTGCATGTCTTCAACCGTGAAAGGACCCTGTTAGAGCCTATGTAGGGTCCAAGTGACGTGCGGATGCGGGCGAGACGAGACGGCGACGGGAGAGATGAACTGGGTGGAAGGGATAGCCATGCTGGGGCGCAGGCGGGCAGGATGCGTAAGTGATGCGACCGCTTGAGCTTCCCGAAGGCCTAAACCGTTTGGCCATTCACAGACGTAGACAAACAATCCGAACTTTCAGGTTGTCCGCGTCCGGTTGATACCCAAGTTACCTTACGCCAAGGGACTCTGCGTGCTCCGGTTGGAGAAGGCATTCGGCGAGATGCCGGGACGATGTTGCACGGGGAGAAGTAAAAAGCCAATCGCTGAGACTGAAGACGGCGATAGCACTCTTAGCAATGTCAGCTAGTTGGTATTAACGAATGCTGAATCTCAGGTCTCAGGTGTAAGGAGTGGTGTGTCTGTTTCCCGGTGAAGAGGGGCGGTCATCTGAGGTTGGGAGGTGAGGGACGATTCGGAAACAGAGGCTTGAGATGCGGTAGTTGCATCAGAGTTTCCGCTGGCTACTTGAGGTCCCCGGGGAAAGTCAGTGACTGAGTCGGATTAGTACTTTAGCTCAGGAACCTAGCTGTAGCATCCCGATACGTTGGCGGGCTGGGTTCCATCATCCACGGCAGAAGATGATGTCGAGTTGGACCTTGAGTCTGGAGTATCAAGATTCAATAGTCGGTGAAAGGGGGAGACTAAGCGAGTCTTTCGAGATGCATGTACCTTGCATAGGACGGTGTGAGGCAAGGTACATATCGGCGGTCTCCTGCCAGTTGCTTAGCACATCGTCCGCGCCCCTTCTTCCTCGTTGTTGATTTCCGCCCCGCATATTTTGTGGATCCCGGCCGATGATGGAGATATTTGGGAAGGAGCTAGAAATGCAATGCAGTAACGACCTGGAGTGAATAGCGCATGCAATATTCATCATTGTATGCATGATGTGAGTTCAAAAAAACAAGCTCACGGTTGTAGTACTTACACTGTCAACTACAAGGTAGTGCTATGATTGAATCCTCACAAGGCATAAGGCCAGATGCCAAACCCCCAAGTGGAGGAGATGCGGCGGAGGCATTCCCAGAATCCCAGTGGATGCAGCTCCGACCCCACCTCCCCGCCCATCGGCCACTCACAGCTCGGCGTTGGGTGAACCTTAGGGGTACTTGGGGTCCAGGACTCCAGCGAGGCCCCTCAACTTTCAAGGCCGCCCCCCTCCCCTGAGTTCTCAGATCCCCGCCTCGCCTCAGGTGCTGGTAGTGTGGTGCTTGTGGTGCTTGTGGCAGGTGCGGCGTTCTTTCTCTTCAGGAGTCCCTTCCCGCCATCCCCGTCTGGTCTTTCCCTTTTCTTTGCTGTAGCGGGCTGCATACCTTCCTTCAAAAGTTAGGGGAAGGAGCAACCTACCAGACTCTGACGTTGAACCCAATTGCGTTCCTTCCATTCAAGGCTTGCAGTTGGACGATGGAAGGTACCTGCTACCTCGACGGACTCCTGCCTTCCTGCACTTCGTGACTCTGCTCCACCTCACTGCCGGGGCCGCTTCGCAGGTGTCCGTCCCTCTGTGCATCCCATCACCCCTCCTCCCCCCCCTCCCCTCCCATTCTCAGACCGACCCCAATCCAAGGCCACCTCAAACCTGGAATCCTCCTATTCGTGCCTACTCGACTCGACCGCCTCCTCTTGTGTGTGTGTGTGTGTGTGTGTGTGTGTGTGTGTGTGTGTGTGTGTGTGTGTGTGTGTGTGTGTGCTGAGAGCCAAGTACAGAGTACCGGCAACAAAATACCAAACACCAAAACTTTACCTTGCCTTACCGAGTACCTCATCCAACACCAGCTCCTGCCGGTCTCGTGACTTGGACCTCTGTCTCCCTCCTCGACACCTCGACTTTTGCCAGCTTTACCTTTCCTCACCTCGCTCAAGCTACGAGGTGCTTCAACCTACCGCCTCCTATCACCCGTACACCGACTACACACAGCTAGCTTCCTAGCTTTGCCCGGCAGTCGTTGTTCTCGCCTGCGCTGTTGGCACCGGGGAAATTCCACCCCTTGGAGCATCAAGCCCCTCTCCGCCACCTTTGCACCTTTTGCTCCATTTGCAAGCGCCCTATCGACAAATCCTCGCCTCCCACCCCTTTTTTTTTGCTGGTGAGCACTGAAGATAGACAAACTAGCCTTCTCGACCGCCTTTACACTTATTCGACTTGCCAAGGTATGTGGTGATACTCCAACCTCCAGATATCGTAACATTCACATATCCTGCCTTACCGACCTTACGTCCCCATCCCTGGCCTCTCCTCTTTCACTAGGGCACGCACTTACCATTCATCAAGTTCCAGTGGGTTGCGAGGACCTCCCATCCACTCACCCGCCCACCGCAATCTATTCTCCTCGACTTCCGCCCCGGGGGACGACCCCAATCCATCCAACCACCCGCCTTGACCCTGCGCACTGCGGCTGCAACCTTCCCATCTTCTTAGCAGCCTCCCCGCCGTCTACCACTCTAGTCGTTGCCTCACTTCCACGGTCCGCTCGCCCATAGCACTGTCAATTAAACTGCCACTTTGCTAGGTCGCCCGCACAGCCTACGCAACTGCCAACCCCTACCCGCACACGACGTGCCCCCCGAGTCAAGACGAAACTTCTACGCAATGGAGGGTAATAATAACCGTCTCTACCTCAACATCGGTAACCAAGATCGTCTGGGTCCCGGCGGCGACCGACAGTATCCCACCACGCCTTCTACCTTTCCCCAGCCAGTCTTCCCTCACCAAGGCCAGCAGCAGCAGCAGCAACATCAACAGGCCGGCGGTATGCAGCACCAACAGCAGCAATACCAGGCGCAGCAGCAGCAGCCGCATGCGACCGGTTACGCTCAACAGGGCTACTTCCACCCGAACCAGCAGCAGGGCCAATATCCTCCCCAGGGCCACGGTGACTACAATGCCGGCTATCAGCCTCGATCCAACACCCCGGGGACCAACGATCCCAATGTCGGTCTCGCGCACCAATTCTCTCACCAAAACCTAGGCGGCGCTGCTCGGGCATCGCCATACGGTTCCCGCGGGCCCTCGCCCGCTCAAAGACCTCGCACTGCCGGTGCAGCGGGGCAGACGCCTCAGGGTTACGGACATTATGCGACGCCGCCGATGCCAAACCAACAGGCAGTCCCCGTCGAGGTCTTTGCTCCCGCTCCCGAGCGACTCTACGAGAAGTACGGCCCGAACGCCAACAACAACCAGAAGAAGTGTACCCAATTGGCCTCCGACTTCTTCAAGGACAGCGTGAAGCGTGCCAGAGAACGCAACCAGAGGTGAGTGTTCGACAAGACTTGGCAACTCCAAGGCGGCACGTGCTAATCTCTCCGATCCACAGACAATCCGAGATGGAGGTTAAGCTTTCCGAGCCTGGCCAGAGCCAGCAAAGACGCGAGCAGATTTGGTCCACGGCCGGTCGCAAGGAAGGCCAATACCTGCGATTCCTGCGAACCAAGGACAAGCCCGAAAACTACAACACCATTAAGATCATCGGCAAGGGTGCTTTCGGTGAAGTCAAGCTGGTCCAGAAGAAGAATGACGGCAAGGTGTACGCGATGAAGTCTCTGATAAAGACAGAGATGTTCAAGAAGGACCAACTCGCCCACGTCCGTTCAGAGAGAGATATTCTGGCCGAGTCAGACAGTCCCTGGGTCGTCAAGCTCTTCACGACTTTCCAGGACTCCTATTTCCTGTACATGTTGATGGAGTTCTTGCCCGGAGGTGATTTGATGACCATGCTGATCAAGTACGAAATCTTCTCTGAAGACATCACGCGCTTCTACATTGCCGAGATTGTGCTTGCGATCGAGGCAGTCCATAAGCTGGGCTTCATTCATCGGTAGGTCAAAAGTAGTCTACAAGTTTTGAGCTCGCAAAGCTGACAGGCCTAGTGATATCAAACCGGACAACATTCTGCTGGACCGCGGAGGTCACGTCAAGCTTACCGATTTCGGACTTTCAACCGGATTCAACCGCTTGCATGACAACAACTACTACCAACAGCTGCTACAGGGCCGATCTAACAAACCGCGCGACCGTAACTCTGTTGCCATTGATCAAATCAACCTCACTGTCAGCAACAGATCCCAGATCAACGACTGGCGTCGGTCGAGGAGACTGATGGCTTACTCCACCGTCGGAACGCCTGATTACATTGCTCCCGAGATCTTCACAGGCCACGGCTACACCTTTGACTGCGACTGGTGGTCCCTGGGCACCATTATGTTTGAGTGTCTGGTTGGATGGCCTCCCTTCTGCGCTGAGGACAGCCACGACACATACCGCAAGATTGTCAACTGGAGACAGACGCTGTACTTCCCTGATGATATCCAGCTTGGCGTGGAAGCTGAGAACCTGATTAGAAGGTGAGTAACCTCAAAAACGGAGATAGTGCAGGGTACTAATATAGAACAGCTTGATCTGTAACACAGAGAACCGCTTGGGTCGCTCGGGCGCCCATGAGATCAAGCAGCACTCATTCTTCAGAGGAGTTGAGTTCGACAGCCTGCGTCGCATCAGAGCTCCTTTCGAGCCTCGCTTGACTTCGGCCATCGATACCACATACTTCCCGACCGACGAGATTGACCAGACTGATAATGCCACGATTCTCAAGGCTCAGGCCGTTCAGCAAGCCCGCTCGGGTGTGCCGGCGGTGGTCGAGGAGTCTCCCGAAATGAGCTTGCCCTTCATTGGATACACCTTCAAGCGGTTCGATAACAACTTCCGATAAGCGTGGCAAGCACATTGTTTTGGTGGCTAGCTCATTGCGACTCTCGCCTCCAGGTTTCAGGGATTGCCGACTTGCTGAGCAAGACATGAACTTTGGAGGACGATGAGACTGCCAGTGCTTCACTGGCGACTTCATTTTGCCTACTGCCAACCCAATACACCCAGAATTCTTGTTTCACAAGATTTGCATTTACCGTTTTTTGTTTTCAGTCACTGCATACAGGGCGTTAACTCGCATCAAGACACCAAGTCGCACAAATCATGTAGATGGGAGGGGGGAATCGAGATGTTGTCTTTTGGAGGGATGTAGTGGATACGGCCGTGGATGCCTAGAGTTTTCATTATGAGAAACATGATGAAGCAGACAGAGAGCTGGAGGGGGCGTGCGGGGGAGATGTCAGGATGTACTGGTAATGCTGGATCTATCAGTGATGGATGACATTGTGGGATTCAGAGAGTCATGAGGACGACTGGCAACAGTGAAGTGGTAGATGCAATCCAGACGATGCATTCGAGAACAAGACTTATGGCTTGATGGATGACGCTTGTGCTTGATTTACTCTCGTCTCTTGGTGATCATTGACAATTGATCTTGATGTGTCCGGTTCCTTCGATATTTAACCTCTCCGTAGCTCTTTTCCCCATACTTGAGTACAGGTGAACAGCGGACCATAGTTCGATCACCTTCCAAACGTTTCTTCCTCGGCACTAGTGCTATCAAAAACCATAGCTCTTTTGGATGATTTGGAGCCTTTCATTGTTTGATCTTGGTCACTCGTTTTCCATAGTGAGCCTGAATTCCATTCAGTATTGATTGGTCTTCAGTCTGTTGTTTGTTATCGATACTCGTTGAGTTAAATGTCCCTAGGGGATATCTGGCCTTCTCTACGAAGCCGTTGGCTTGGTGCCACTTCGATCCCGATCTTAAGCCTCTATCGGAGGTCCAAGTCAGCTTGTCTCGTGTTGTTTACTCTGAGACCTGATGAGCAAAAGCAGCCATACAAAATTTTCCCTCTTCCTCGAATTACCGACACCCAAAACGCCGTGATATGACCTCGCTGGTGGCACTGGGATAGGACCACATGGAGCCACTATTGATCAAAGTAACCCATATAGCATCTGTGGCTGAAGGTCGCCCGAGACTGTGATTCCCCATCGCCACAAGAGATCGTGCCCCTGATGATCCCTTGGATCTGAGTGAAGCAGGAAATTTCTCGCCTCCCACGCCGAAACGAATCCCCGTCGTGTCTTGTACACCAGAGACATCCGTTGACACCTGTTCGCAACTTCGCCATCCCCTTCCTGGACACATTCACCGCCTCGTACCAGGCGCCGCAACATACCTCTCCTCCCGCTCCGACATGAACATAACCTGCAGCCAATACTCCTTCGCATCCGGATCCCAGAAGCTAAACTGCTTATCGTCGCGCTTATCCAGCTCGCGCGCAGGGATCTTGAACCCGCACGTCTCGTACGGCTCCGCCGCGACGAGCAGGTACTGGAAGTTCTTATCCGGCTCCTCGACGCGCTGCGTAAAGGCGTTCATGACCTGCCATTTCGGCTCCACGTCCGGCGCGATGTCAGGGTACTGAAGCTGGAACAGCAACCCCTGCTGCCTCGTAATCGGGTCGCGGACTTTGGTGATTTTGTACCCCGGCCGTCCAATCTTGATCAAATTCCTCCTCTGTCCCGCACCGAAGCCCGCGCCGACAACGCCGACGGGTAAACCCGTCGCAGGGTCGATATTCTGCTTTCCTTCTTTCTGTTCGCGGGCGGCGCGGCGGGCGAGGTTGGTCTGGTGTTTTTTGCCCTGGGTGTGGGCGAGGTAGGAGCCGTCGTTTTGGTGGACTGTTAGGCAGAGGCGGCATTCAAATGAGCCGACGTGGTTTTTGAAAAAGTAGGGGTCTTTGTCGAGGTCGATTGTTTCGAGGGCGAGCTTGCGGAGGCGTTCGCGGCGGTCTGCGTTTGTTGCGCTGAAGGAGGCTACGCCGCCGCCGCCGAATTTGGAGCCGGCGCGGTTTTGGTAGTCCATCTTGTAAGGTGCGCGATGGGGAGGGTTGGTCGTGGGTTTTCGGTGGTGGTGGTTTAGGGGTGGGAGATCTTTGAAGCAAACTTGTGCCGCAGCAGAGAAGGGAGTGGTTTCGGTGGAGTTGTCTGTAGAGGAGTAGAAAAGGTGGTGGTCTGGTTGTGGAAAGACCGGTATGGAAGACTGGAAGCAACTATGTAGATGGAAAATGCGACTAGAGCTTGGAGTCGCGAAAAGTGAAGGTCCACCCAAAGTTCACCTCGGTGAATAGCACACCAAAGCGGAGCCAAGATTCTCCGAAGTCATGGTCCGTGCCCACATCCGAACTTCGGTGAGCTCGGTCAGCTCCCGCTAGTTCACAACTTCACACGACCCCGTCCACTTACACCACCAAGTTTCAACAAACAACAACCGTCACGCTTCCCGCACCCCTTTGTCGACATCCTGTTCCCCGGAAACTCCAGAATTCTGGCTTTCCGCTCTTCTCATTCGATTGAGGACCGTATTCTTCAAAAGAAATCCGGGGGCGTGGCGCAATGGTAGCGTATCTGATTCCAGTCCAGAAGGCTGTCCGTTCGAGTCGGGCCGTCCTCAATTCATCTTTTGCCTTTTTAGGGATTCGATTAGACAGAAACTTGAGTTAACTGATAAGTACTTAATGGCTCTGTATGATACTGCAGATCACCCAGCCGGGTCGCTGATCATGGCTGGCCGGCGAGAAGTGCATCGCTGAGTGCCTGAGTGCCTGAGTAGGATCTGACGATCGACTTCCCTAGGAATCTGCGATGTTGTCTTCCAGGCTTCTAAAGCAATCCAAATACCGTAAGGATGAAACTTCCCTTTGACCCTTTTTCGGCACAGGGACGATGCCGGTCATACAGCCAGCCATCATAATCGTCAGATAGATAAATACACGGGCTTCTGTTACATACTTCGAGTTGTCTTGGTCAACCGTATGAGGAACTTCTCGCCTAATTCGCCAAGATCAAAAGGCTGGACTGAAATTCTCTTCTCGCACGTAGGCAAGTGCGAGGCATCCTGTTGCCAAGAATCATACACCGGTCAAGATGGCATGTTGGCTATCTTTCCCATAATTACTTTCGTTGGGTGTCATTCCTAAGCAACAGATTGTTGGCTCCCTCGGAGCCAGTGTGATATGACGGCTAAATTACGAGAGATCATTTGAAATCGTCAGCTTGATGGCAGCATGTCTGCGTGAGGTTGGTAGTCTACGATGCAGGTTAGGGGCACAACTGCACCAACCCCGCAATCGCGGCACCCCATCATTCAGCTTCGTAAGATGGGGGCGGATTGACTCAAGCTAGAGAATCTTGCACCCTGATATGTTACACGATTTGATGCAGCGGACGCACACACTCTTGGAAGGTCAGCTTATGTTTCTGCTGTCGCAGTGTCGGATTGGTCGCCTTCTCAAGGAGGCAAGGGGCACTCCTACAGGTTGTCTATACCTGAGACCAAATTACAGAAGCGCAGCCAGCCTGATTCCCAATCGCCACCCATGATGGCCAAAAAGTGGCAGGAGTGATGGGATTGCAGTAAGCCTCTGGTTTGAGGCTTTTTGGGGCCCAGCATCTAGCCACCCACCTGCGCAGAGTAACGTCACGGCGGCCAGCCTTGGTTTTGGCTGCTACCAATTTTGCGGTTGATGTAAATCTTGATAAGTAAAACGTCTCCATTTGTGAGGACAGCCTCTCGACTTCAACTCGATCAATCCAATGATCGATTTGTCCCATCAACATGGCCTCGAATTTCATACGCCTCCTGAGGCCATCCAGTAGGCCTGAGACGTTTGCTACGGCCAACGGGGAAGGCTCAATCCGTCCGTCGTTGGAGCAGGCTGGACGCCTCCCTTTTCAGAGCAACAGTAGCGTAGCTAGCGTGGCTAGCGAAGTCACGAACGACAACTCGCGCAGTGGTCGCCCTCTCCCTCATACACTTCACAGAGTTTCGAGTTTTACTTCAGAGATTCGAGGCTGGGTTGGTAGCGACAAAAAGCCTCGAAAAACAGACGCCATCTGCAAGTCTTGCTCCGAACTAAACTTCGAGCAGTTCTCCAACAAAAACATCAGCCATAGCAGATCAGCACTGCTGTCCGAATCATGGGTCTTCGACCTTAAAAACATCATCAGTAATAAGAAGAAGGAGAGGTGCAACTTCTGCAGCTTGCTCTTCGAGGCGATTTGTGCCCACGACCCTTTCGAGCACCCAGCCATCAAGAATTATATGCCCCAAGACTTCATTGGGAAGAACTTCAGACAGTGGGCCGATGGACTTGACTGGAGGAGCCGTGTTCCTTGGTCGAGTCATCCCTTTCGAAGAGGTCGCGATGTCATACACCTCGATTTCGACGGGGAAGATGGCCACGGAAAAGAAACTGTGCAATGGACCATGGATGAGAACACGATGCAAAAGGATCTCATACTCGCGAGTCAGGTGGCAGTCGCCAATACTGCTGTGTATCATGCCATCGCACAATCAGCCAAATCGGATGATCAAGACACGGCCCGGATCCTCGAGGCAGTACGGGGAGTCATCCCAACGGTTATCACACTGGTGAAAAGAGCAGACAACAAGCTGCCTGTCGGCGTCTCGGTACAGATGAATGATGCCTCCGATGGATCTGGCGTGGGCCTGTTCGTTGTGGGAGTCTGGGGATTTGGCTGTGGGCCAAAGCCACTGCTCTCCTGCTTGACCACGTTCAACCTCCGCATGGCCGCACCATATCATACCCAAAATGCCCAAAAAAACCTGAGTTACGGCAAGATCATCACCCCTAGGATCAACGTAGAAGACGACTGCTTAAGCTGGATGAGGCACTGTCTCAAAAATCACGACAAGAAGTGCAGTCAGCCAACCTGGGCAAGGGAGCTCCCCACGCCCAGGAGGGGTTCATTTTCGACTGGTAGACGTCGAGGATGAACGGATTGTACGTGTAAGATCTGATGGGCTTAATAGGCTGCCAAAATACACCGCTCTGTCATATGTTTGGGGAGATGAAGGCAAAGCAGCCCTCAATTTTTACACCACAAACCTAAGGGACCTCGATGAATCGATCAATGTCCCTGGTAGCCCTGTCGGTACAACGACCCGCGATGCTATTGCAACCACCAAGCGTCTTGGGATCCGCTACCTCTGGGTGGACAGCCTCTGCATCATCCAAAAAAGACCCAACAGGGCCTGACGACGAACCGGCTCGTCGGTTGCAAACCAAACAAATGGACAAAATATTCGGCCATGCTCAGATCGTCCTGGTGGCCGCGGCAGGAACTCATGCCAATGCGGGGCTGGCAGGCATATCCATGGATCGTGTCCCAGCACAAATTGCCAGTGAGATTATTCCTGGTGTCAACGTCTTGCTTCCAGTTCGATATCCACAAACATATGGAAAATGGGACACAAGAGCATGGACTTTGCAGGAGAAGCTTCTTTCGAAACGAATGCTGGTCTTCACAGAGAACCACGCCAGCTTTCACTGCCGATTCGGTGTTTTGCGTGAAGACCTGCCGGCCATCCAAGCGGGCAACACGCCAAGGCCGATCATCTCCTTGTCGCCGCCGGGGAATCCACAAGATGTTGAGACTACCGAGAGATGGAATGGTACAACTACTCTTCTACGGTCACCTCACTTTACGGAGTATGCCAGAATCCTGGAGCAATACACGAGTCGAGGTATAACCGACTCGGCAGATGTGTTGAATGGTGTGACGGGGCTTTTCAATGTCTTGGATGCCATCAGAACTCCGGGAGCCATTACGGCCGAGCAGCAAAACCATTCACTCTATGATCTTCCCGAAAGACTACTTGACCTCGCCCTTCTCTGGCAACCACCTGCGATTCAAGATGTCCATCTTGCCAGGCGCGCTGGCGGCGCCTTTCCCAGCTGGTCATGGACTGGCTGGGAGGCATGTAAGGCAAATCCCAACGACCACGATAGTCAGACTCATCCTGGAGTACGTTTCGAGGAGCCATTCTGGGTTTCAAGCTTTGACGACCTTTCTTTGAGGAAGGTTGTGGCAACTGGTACGAAAGCAGAAGAGCGCCATAAGCCAATGATCCTTTGGTATAAAGTCCAGGAAGGGATATCTCAGGAAAAGGTCAAGCCGCCTGTCCCTAGAAAACCCGATCGCTCGACACAGTATAAGGCAACATCGTGCCCGACACCTCCCAAGCGCCCACCGCCTCCGAAACCTCAGTCGGGTTCTATCTCTACCACACCACAAGTCGCAGTCCGTGGGAATTCTTCTGCCAAAGGTCCTGTCGTTAGCATTCCCTCTTTGGCGCCGATGAATGGCAATGGGTTAGGACTAGTTCTCAACAACCCGGATTTAGCGAAGAAGTTCATCGACCAAGCTTTGGAGTTTCGTGCGACAAATAAGTCAGCCGCGTTTATTAAATACGCAGAAACGGTACCCAAGGTTGCGGAGGGAATTCTTCGGGCTCACTGCCTTGTCTGTGAGACGGAGGTCGCACCCTTTGTTCTGGATTCCACGGCCAAAATCCGCAAAGAAACTCTCTGGCAGTCTAGGGCGGATATCAACAGTCCCCTCAAGGCTTCCAAAGAACCTCAAAGATCAGCCGCTGAAACACGAGATTCGGTGCTTGAGGTTGTGAAGGAACTAGTCATCAAAGAAATCGGAATACGAGACGCAGTTGGCAACATTGTGGGATTTGTGATACCTACCAACAGCAAACAGTCAGTTCACCTTTCTTCGTTTGACTTTATACTTCTCTCAGAATCACAATATTGGGGAAACGAGAAAAGAGTGGATGTGGACGGATTTCCGTTGTACAATGTCATGATGGTAGAGTGGGATCATGGACGCAAGACTGCTACACGTGTGGGACTGGGTAAGATACGAAAAAATGCTTGGAAGGCAGCGGGGCCAATCTGGAGAACGGTGATACTTGTCTAGGATAGGTCGTGCTTGATAAACGGCTATTGATGCACGATACAAAAGATTATTTGAAGCATCAGTGGTATGAGATCGTCAAACTCAGCTTTGAACATCTACAAACAATCATAAGTCGTTACTAGTCGAATACTTCATCTATCAGGGCGTTCATACGCGAGTAGTTAAAGTGATATTGTGAAGAGACCACGAATATAGTCGCCGTGTTCAGCAACTCTCTCGAGAGTACGGAATGCTTTGGGAGCAGTTCTGCCAATATTTAACTGGAGCTCAGTCATTTTCAACCTGGGCTTAGTTCTTGCATCTCTCAACACTGTCGTTGCTAAATCAGGCGATGGACACTCAACAAGAAGCCCTTGCCTGGTGGCGTGAAAGCGGGTTATTTGTCGCTTATGCCATACAGCTCCCAAATCGACTGGGGATTTGGTCAAGTTTAGCTTCGACAATCTGGATCTCTGTGGTTGTTGAGTTCTTCTACAACTATATCGGTACGCCCATGTTATTATTTTAAACACTATCTAGCCTAATAATGGTGAAATGCTAGTTGAAATGAGAAAGGGCCTCGAAAGCCACATGCCTGGAGACTATGGTGTGGCTCCTATGACAAATCTTGAGCATCCAGTCAGGATGGCACATTGGAGAGTTACTTGTTACAACCTATCGCGAGCGGCACCTTTCCACCAAACTCTGGTTCTAAAGCCGTGCCTCAACCAGTCTTCTTCTTAGTGCCAGCACTCCTCAAAGCTCCGACATCCCTCCCCCAGACGACAGCCAGCGCCGCACCGCCAGGCCCAACAACCGCACTCCATATGACCAGCTTTCCCAAGTCCATCACAACCTGACCGACGCCCTTCGTCTCATACGCCAGGTAGGCAATCCAAGTCCAGGTGGCCAAAGAAGCGCAGTACGTATCCCACTGCAGAAGGTCCAGAATCCCTCGCTCAAGCGAAGCCATCTTCATCTGAGACCATGGCGAGGTAGGCCGAAGAATCTGCATCATCGCCTCGATGGCCGGCTCCAAAGCCCAACCAGCCTTCCACAAGACATAACCGATGACGCCGTAGGATGTGACAGCGACGACAGAGAGGGTGTACGTGTAGATCCTGCGGAAGTCATTGATCTTGGTCTGCCGCCTCGACTTTGCGGCTTCCGAGGCCACGCCTAAGGTACCAATAAGCTGGGCAAAGATAAATTGCGCGATACCGGACCAGAGGGGGAACGCCTGCCAAACGGCGAGAAGGATCTCCTGGGTGCGTGAGGTGATGATGCTAGGGCACGGGAGCGCCGCCAGGAGGGTGGGGAGGAAGGCGCCGAAGGTGAGGGAGCCGATGACAGCGCGGGCTTGGACCGAGTCGATGGAGATCGCGGCGGCGAGTGCGTCTGGTGATGGGGATTCTGGAATTGGGGAAGTGTAGAGGTATGTGAGAAAGTAGAGGGGTAAGGTGGCGCCAAAGGTCATGAGTTGCCAGAGCATTCCCCAGGACGTTGTACTGTTTGCTTGTTAGGGCTGTCGACTCATGATGTCGGGGATGGACTCACCAAGAGACTAGTCTACCTCGATTTCCGGCTCTAAGACCTTCGACTTGAATGAGGACATGCACAGCCAGCAGTTGGCCGGCCATGAAGATGGAGAACAAAGTGAGATTCGGGTCTTTGCCGTCGAGGATAGGCTTGAAGAAGCGCACGAGCATGGTGAGCAGGCCATCGAGCGGCTTCAACGTGGTGAACGTGATCGGCTCCCCAGCGAGACCCGTCTGGGCAGGGTCCATGAGGCCATTGGTAACGGAGAGGTCGTAGATCGCGACCTTGGCTAGGTAGAGGATGGAAAGAAACACAGCGGTGAACACTGGTCGAGACATTTCGGATGTATCTTGTTGATGATGATTGAAGATACGATGTTGTGCTTGATGATGATAGAATGTGGTCGTACCGGTTGATCGTACCGGACCCGAGTGGAGGAAGCTTGAGGTTATCCTTACCGGGGGTCCCGGCGATCAGCTGATCGTCTCAATTCATCTGAAGTCGCACCCGTCCACATCCTCGGGAAGCTGTTGTGCCTCCCTCGGCACGAATGGCTATGGCAATTCACTGGATGGATCTCATTGGTTAGGGCGCTAAGGATTTAGTTGGATGAATTGTGTCCAACGTGTCTGAAGATTGAAACTATAAAATATCCTCCAGGCCTTTTGCGACCCATCCCGAACGCCGGTTTGATGATTTGCTAATTAATCTGCAGAGTGATGATGAAGTAAAATTACAGTTATATGCTTTACTCCTCCTTCTTGTTCATGATGTGCGCATTATGAGCTCGATGGCTCTGGGTATCCGGCGAAGCGGAACACGATGTAGAGTAGCGGCGCAATCTTTTTGAGTCATTCGGACCGCTTGCTATCGGGCAGAGGCTGAGGAGATTCAAGCCAGCCGCGCGATGCAGCGTCCTTGATGCCATCGAACCAGATATACGCCATCTTTGAGTAGCCCGCTTCGCTGGGGTGGGTGCCGTCGACAAGATCGCTCTTGAGCGGGCCCTTGTCGGAGTGCATGTCGACGAGTACGACCTTCTTCGAAAGCGCCTGCTGCTCCGAGGCGAGCGTCTTGTACTGCTCGTTGACCTTGAGGACACATGCTTCCGTGTTGTTGTTCCCGTTCACGAGGAGGGTCGAGAGGACAATGGTGGCGCGCTTGGAGGTATCCCAGATGTAATCCATCATCTCAAGCATCCGGACGTGCGCGTTATCCGTGTCGAAGCTCTGCGCGCAGTCGTTCGTGCCGGCGTTGATGAGAACTAGGTTCGGCAGGGTCTCGGGTACGGAGATCTTTGCCTTTGCGAGGACCTGTTCGATGCGGAAGCCGGACCAACCTTCGTTGTCGTTGTCCTCCATTGTGCCGTTGGGGTGGTTGCCGACCATGTCGACGGGATTGCCGTCGGCGACGAGGAGGTCGCGGAGGACCTTGCGGTAGCCATTGCCGTCTGGGGAGGTTAGGCCGTAGGTGATTGAGGCGCCGAGGGGCATGAGGCGAAGGGAGACGTTGCCGCCAACGAGGATGTTGAAGTCGGCTCTGGGGTGCAGTGCCGGGGCTTGCTGCGCGGGGGCGGCGTAGACTTTTTGGTGGGTTAGTGATGCCGTTGAAGATTTGGAGTAAACTCCGGGTCGTTCATGATAAGCTTACCGGCAGTGGTCGACGCCAATAATGTGGCTGCCCAGCGAAGGAGGAAGACGTTTGAGTACATCGTTGCGATGTGATCTGTGATGTTGAAGTGATGAACAGCGACGAGACGTGTTCAAGGTGAGTGTGAGATAACAGAAGTCTTCGACTGCTACGATGAGACACTACGAACACGAGTTCACGATGAGACGTATGGGCAGCGGAGAGGTTAAATAAGTATGCAAGATGCCCGAGTGGAAGGATCGGAGACCCAGAGCCAAGGAAAATAAGCTCACATCGCTGGAAAACGGATCATGTTGTGGCAAGGACACTCCCTTGGTGCGACTCGGTACCTTGCTTTGCCAGCTTGCCTTGCTTCTTGCGACTGTACGAAATAACGCTGCAAGCTGCACGCTGCGAGGACTAGTTCATCGAGAAACAACCCCCCCTTCGGAAGGATCAGACGGCTCATTGCGATGTTCATTGGACCAATGCCGCGTTGGGAAAAGTGAGGTGGGCGGGAAGACGAAGGGGGAGGGGGGTGTGTGACACTAAGGCGCGCAAGGACGCGGGGGTGGTCGGACAAGGATGACGGAGGGGGAGACTTTCAGAGGAGCAGTGTCTGGATGACATGTCAAGGCGAAGGCGAGGCCGAGAAATAGGATTATGTCAATGAGTCCGAAGGACGGGATGATGGCGAGGGCGAGTGACGGGAGCAGGACGTTGGAAGTTCGGGGGAGGATGAATGAGGCGGCGGCGGAGGCACGGCGGTGCTACTTTCAACCACCGTGATCCTCCTATTCGCCTCGTGAGTTGTTAGTGAGATGAGATGAGCTTGAGTGAGAAAAGAGATTGAGTGTTGCGTGGACGGGGTGAAGAGCACCAAGGTCTCGTTCCTTCGAGTGTTGCTATCCATCCGTACCGTTTACAGCAATACGGCAGAAGAGTCAAGAGAGTTCCATTTCTTTGCATCTTCGCATCTTAGTGTCGGTACCTGATGGTGATTTTTACACCCCGAGTGCAACTCCCCGCAGAAAAGTGAGTGATCTCTCGCAGGGTAAATGAGTCTTGTCCCGCACTAGGCACCTGCCAATCTGTTTCACCAACCCTGTCTGTCTTCCACCAGGCTTCTATTGTTACCGCCATCTCACTTTTCTCATTCGGTCTTCGTGATCGATCCTTGTACTAAGTCAGTCACTTATCCCCGTGGCTGGGGCTCATGGGATTGTACAGAGTACGAGTGGATGAGTGGATATGTGGTTGAGTGAGATTCAAATGACAAAAGAAAAGGCACGCATAGGAATAATAAGACGGCTGGGTTGGGATAGTAAGAGGAGACTGCTCGGTAAAGAGTGCTAGTGAGCGCGTGCCCCATAGGTGAGAATTTGGCTTCCCCGGCGGAGTCTAGAAGAAGATCCCTCACGTCTGTTTTTGGCGTCATCCCGCAGGCTTCAAGCTCGAATACATCCCTGACCACCCTCTTTGTTTTCCCTTCAGTCTTCTCATCGGCTGGTCGCCGCTGTATCTTCCTTTACCCGGGAATAGCTGTGGCTTACACGCGGAGTCCCTCCGAACCCTGGGTCCCAGCAAACAACTTCCCGACGGCGGCTCGGTTTCACTCTTACAAACACAGCCGCACGCCGCGCTTCTCCAGCCTCTTCCTCAGACTTCCTCTGGTCTTTTTTCAATTCCCACTCACTCTACAGATAGAGGAGGCCCTAATGCTGCGCGCCCATGTCAGATATTTCAAGACCGGACTCATTTCCCCGACTCCTGCGGCAAGCTTGGTCTTGTTCCTGCATCTGCCTCCTGAAGCCTGTCCCACCCGTTTCGCGCCTCTTCATTGCGCTGCTCGGATTCCCCTAGTCCGAGCCCCTTCTGAATTCCAGGGCCTCCAAGAGCTCTTCAAGGGGCCGACAACGCGAGGGATTCGGTTCAATGACGGGAACGTGTCCTAACCCGGACACCATCCGGACTATTGAAATGTGTTGCGACGCTGACAGCACCCGCGCTCGACAGCGCGCCAGAGTGACAGAGATGCAGAGACGCATGTCCCTTGCGGTCGGTCCGAGTCCCTGACGTCAGAGATCGACAGATGCCAGCAAAGACGCATGATAACCGAGAGTGTTTCCTTGTCGCGTGGTAGACCACCACTGACGATTGCGCACTAATTCTGAATGAGGCAGATCAGCGTTCAAAGTTGTTCGCCTCAAATAAAACTGACTTGGGGGTAATGCGGCATCGCGGCGTACTCGGCAGAAGTGAGAAGCCAAGTCTCGAGGGCCTGGCAGAGATGCCCCAAGGGTGTAACCTTGCGATCTTTGATATTTCGCGTGGGACGACGCCAGATCAGTGGTGTATTGTTGCGCTAAGAGGATGGTAGAACTTACCTATGTGTGAAAAATGAAGGTACACAAGAAATGGAACACGGCATTCTACTGAAATCTGATCCTGCAGCGCTGCTATCCCTGGGGCTGGTCAGCTTCACCGGCATCCTCACCGAACCACACAGGCTCACCGAGACCTCACCGAGGATCTTATGAACCCATGGCCTGAGCCGTCTAATCAGTCCTCTCGTTCATCAAGTCTCTTATCTAAGACGTCTCTGCCAAAGTCATCTGATGAAACTCAGGTACAGATTTCGCTCCATTTCAAAGGACTCCACCGCTGTGAATGACCGGTAACGAGTGACTCTGGTGTCATCTCAACTTATCTGCGGCCAATAACCGTAGGCTCCGTCACACCCTCCGACGGCCCGCTGCAGCGTTCCGTCTTAGTGCACGTTGGGTTTTACCCATATTTTTGACACGAACACCATCAATGTGATCGGTTCGCGATATCCAAATGCAACCAAGGGGCTGGTCTTGTAGTCCCTTCTGACCTGATGCTTATCACGGATTCGGGTCCGTGGGTTGTTGTGTTGGTCCCCAGCCATGAGTGATGCGTTGGCCTCATAAATGATGGCTGTCCTTGAGTTGTGGACTTCAAACGTCCAGATCTTCTCATTGAAAACCTTGGGTTTCATCCGTCAATCCGATTTGATATCTCGAAAGATCACTGCCGAGACCAGAGTACCGAGACGACTGCCGAACCGCCATGTCGAAACCTCTCCCCTCCCGTCCAAGCGACGACGACGAGCACTCCCCGCTCCTACCCCGCGATGCCTCCTCTTCACCCCACAACGAAAACGACGCCGACCACAACCCCTCGACGCTCCTCCTCTTCCGCCGTGCCGTCGGCATAAACACCCACCTACAACCCGCCGACGACTGCGACCTCGAAGCAGGCCGCACCTCCGCCCTCGGCATCTACGCCTCCACCATCGCCGCCCACCGGCGCTTCCGCACCCTCCGCATCCTCGCCACTGTCCTCATCTATAGCTGTCACGCTACGCAGATCGTCGTCGGCGGCGTGCTCACGTGCCTGGGTCCTTCGGCGGGCGTTCACCGGCGGAGTATCACGGTGCTCGGCGGGGTGAACACCGTTGTCGCGGGCGTGTTGACGTGGATGAAGGGGCAGGGGATGCCGGATAAGTTGAAGGGCAAGGAGATTGAGTTCCGGAGGTTACAGAATTGGATTGAGGAGACGGAGGCGTTGATGGTGCTCGGGACGGTGGGCGGGACGAGGGAGGAGGTTGGGGGGTTGGTTGAGGCGGCGTATCGGAGGTGGAATGCGGCAAATGAGCGGGGAGAGAACGGGCCGGGGGAGGAGTATGAGGATGAGGGGAGAAAGGGGAAGGGATCCACGACGAGATGGCTTCGTGGGCATTGATTCCGTGATGCAGTATCTCACTCTCAGTTCATGCATTTGATAGGTGAGTCGCGATCTTTGAATAGTATCATATCGAGCCTTCATACACAAGTCTTCTCACAGCTTAGCCTTTATGGCTACAGCACCACTCCCACTCTGCTGATTCCTCTGTCCCCTCCTCAACATGGGAATATCATCTGTCACGCCCGGTATCTGATTCTCGCACCACTCATGCCCACCCAGACCACTCGCTAGTATCGCACCATACCCTCCTCCTCGACTCTTATCCCCAATGAGAGCCTCCTGGTCAAGCGTCCCAAGACAGACACTACTCCACTCCTCTGCCTCACTACGATAGTACAGCCACGAGCCGCATTCCGTACAGAATCCTCGTTTCGCCACGGGCGTGATGCTGAACTCACGCAGCGTCGATGTGCCCTTTGGAGACGTCCATTTCATGGGCCAAGGGACGCGGTGAAAGGCGACAAAGAGGGCGCCGGATTGCTTGCGACACTGGGTGCATTGGCACGTCTGGGCGTTGGCGGAGAAGTCGTGGGTGTCTGAGAAAGTGATTTCATATCGGAGGTCGCCGCATAGGCAGCTTCCTGCTAAGGTAGTGGGCTTTGGTCCGGAGGGGGAGGATGAAGCCATCGTTGGGTTAGTGTTTGGGTGTTTGGGTGTTTTCAGATGGATATCGTGGTGAAGAGTGTCGTGGAGTGAGAGGTGAGTGAGATGCGACCGATAAAGGACGGGGTTTCGAACTCAAATACGAAGGCTCGAGATCTGGCAGTGAATTCAACTTGTGGAATTGATCAAGATGAAGTGAATAAGGTCAAAGTTTACACGACTAACATTTCCAAAGGGCGTATGTTTGTTCCGTGTTTTGTCAGCGTCTACGTCAGAGTTGTCATTGACGCCCTTGCGATGTGGGAGCCGGTACCAAGCCATTATGAAGCCCCGCCAAGACTTGACATCGACAACACCTCAGCCTGAACTTGATTGGACTAGAAATATCATGAATTCGTGAATTGCATATACAATCTGTCTATAATGTCTCTCATGCCTCTATATCGTGCCTCTTTTGTATCTGGCCTAACCAGTTGTAACCGTGTGATCATACCTTAACCTAGTTTACTATGCCGTTTCCAAGTGTCGATGCCTTCTTCTCCGTCTCAATAGACAAAATAATTCACCGGTCCTCCTCATCCTCAGCAACCCAGTATGCCTCAATCTCAACGATACACGTCCGCGCCGGGACCGTAACAGCGATGGGGAAACCGCCATAATCCGGATCGTCATTAGGCATAATCAAAAATTCGCCACTGCGCGTCTCGTCACCATTGAACACTCTCAGCGTCTGCAGCTCTCCCTTCTCATCAACCTCCTTCTCAGTGGCGGCCAGAATGCCCGTGAACGTAGCCTCCGGTCGCACGCTCTTAAAGTGGACGTTGAAGCCCCTACCCACGGCAAGGAACTTGGCATCGCCGAGGTGGATGACCATGCCACCGCCAGGACCAGGCTTGCCAAACACGAACGCGCGCTCGACAATAACCTCGACGTCACCAATCACCTTTGTCCACTTCTCGCCCTTGCCCGCCGTGTTAATCTCCTCGTCAAAGAAGAAGCCGAACCTGTCCTCGGGCTTCGCGGCCAGCAGGTATGGCGCCACCTGCGCGAGCAGCTTGAACTCGCGCCCGACGACCTCCGGGCCCGTGTCGATGCCGAAGGGGCTCGCGCCGAGGGCGCCGTAGGTGCCGTAGGACAACCACACCCGCCGCGCGCCGTTCTCGTCGCGTCGCTGCTCGGGGATGAAGAGCGGGTTGCCCTGCGCCGTGTAGTCTTTACAAACAGCCTCGTAGTTGTGGAAGTAGAGGTCCGGCGCGAGGAAGTCGAGCGACTTTTCTTGCGTGAAGATTGTGTTGTGGCGCCAGATGTCGAGGACGTGCGGGCAGGGTCCGCCGGAGGGGTAGACTCCCGGTTCTGCGCCGCCGCCGACGACGATGGGGACGCCGCGGAGGTCGAGGTCGGAGGGGTCGTCGAAGTTGAGCCAGGTGTTTGTGTAGAGGGGAATATCGTATTCCTTCTTTCCGGCGGCGGCGACGCGGCCGACGTAAGAGGAGATGTGGTAGGCCATGAAGGCCTCGTCTGCTGATGAACCGGAGCCGAAGACGGATGTCCACGAGTGTGAGCCTGCGGCGGGCGGGTCTTCGAACCGCGCCTTGAATTTGGGGTGCAGTTCGGCTGATTTCTCGTTGAGGTGACGGAGGAGGGTCTCGGGTACGGGTGTGGCAAAGGCCTTGTCGGCACGGCGAGAGCGGTCGCGGGAGTCGCCCAGCAGACCCGTCTCGTTCTCGACCTGGATCATGAGGACCGTGTTGTGCTCGGCGTCGACCTGGGCAAGGTGTTTGCATAGCGCGGCAAACGCCTTCGAGTCCGCCGCGCAGGCCTCGTCGCTAAGCGGCGTAACCATTTCAATGGTCCTCTTAACGCCCCCCTTCTCGAGAACCTGCACGCGCGGGAAGCGCTTCGTGTCTTTCTTCACCCAGTGCGGAGCGTATGTCGAAATGCCGTTCTTGTAGGTGCCGAACCAGAGGAGAACGAGGTGCATGCCATGTTCCCGCGCACCAGCGAGCACGGCGTCGAGCTCGGAGAAGTTGAAGTTGCCCTCGGTGGGCTCGATGTCTTCCCATGTGACGGCGCCGAGGAGGGTATTGATGTGGTTTGCTTTCATGTCTGGCCAAACCTCGGACATGAAGCGGGCGGAGGAGAGGGAGGAGTTGTGTAGCTCGGCGGAGAGCATGAGGAAGGGCTTGCCCTTGAGGTAGAGCTGGGTGTTGCCATTGGTACGGCGAAGGTGAGGGAGTTGCGTGGCGGGGGATTCTGAGGCTGTCATGATGGGCAACGGAGAGAGTGTGTGTTTGAAAGGAGCTGTGAAAGAGACAGGGTAAGATTAGGAGGACGAGAGGGTAGAGATAGTAGAGAGCTGAAGATCGCGGACTCGAAACTATCGTCGCTCGTCGTCGGGTTGAAATAATGTCAGAAAGGATTCGAGTCAAAGTTATCCCGAAGAGCTTCCTCTACCAAAGGACTGCTTTTGACAGAGGTCGGCGCCGGCGCCAGCTCCGCCTCGGAGAATCCGAAGATGATTTGCTCTATGGCTGCTCGGTGTGGGCTCTATCTACTTTCGGCAGTCGAAAGGTCCGCCATTCGTCCGCTTCAAGACGTTTGAATGGAGAGGAGAACCCATAACTGCCGCGGGATGCCAGACGGGAGTTTGCAGATCGCCTGATGGGCCGATTTAGATTCCCGTTAGATGGCTTCGGATATTCTTCGCAACTCGACTTGCAGCTCGGATGTTCCTATCCTGTTACTATTGTCCCACGATTTAGTCCATGTCAAAGTGGATAAACATCAAAGAGATGGGACTATTTCCCCGCACTCCTGATGACGCATTTACTTGGGGAAATTGAAAGTTGAAAGAAGGCTTTTGATCCGAGTTCTAGGAACCAAACATGCGTTGGCTTCGGAAATACTTCGCATCTGTTGAGGCTTTGAGTCTCCTCACAACCCACAGTCTCCAGAAATAAAGTCTCCGCAACCCACAACGACGGCGGATGGATTGTGGATGTGTGGAGTCACAACGTTGCGTTCGGGCTGCCGCCGAAGAGAGTTCTCGCCCACCATCACATCTCCTGGGGAACATCATGGGACGTTTCGGTTCATGCATGAGGTATGAGGTATGAGGTAGTTGTACTACCTTAGTCCACAGTCAGGACATACATTGGGTCATTTGACTTGTCTTGATTTCATTGCCTATTACTCTGCGGACTCTCGATCCCAGGTAAGCCAGGCCAGCAGTCAATATCATCCAGCTTCCGCAGCAACTTCTCCAGCTTGAGCCTAGCGCCCTCGCTCACCAGCGCGCCATCACCAACGTCCATCTGCTCCATGTACGCCGCCCCGCAGTCCCTCAACTTTGGGATCAGGCTATTGCCGTTCTGCTCGAGGACGTGCTGCGGCATGTGGTACAGGATCTCGAGCAGGTCGTCCACGATGCGCTGATGTTCTACCGCCCGCGTCTTGACGGTCGACCCGAACTTTTGCAAGAGATTGGAGCGGATATTGAGGCTCGTGATGAAGAGGTTGGCGATTTGTGTGTCGTGGCCCTCTGTTATGTGAGATGGTCGAGACAGGCCCCCGCGCCAACGCAGTTCGGGCGGGAAGTTATCAATGATTGTTTGAATCTTGGCGAGCCATTGCTTGAGGGCTTCTTCCTGGCCGCCGTAGAGGCTTATGGGAGCGGTTTGCGCCTCATGCCATATCAGGAAGAGGTCGCTTAGCTGGTTCAAGCCCGGGACATAGGAGGTCGTATCGCCATGCCACGGCGGTAATTCCGCGTGGGATAGCTGCGGCCCCGTCTCGAGTTGTGAATCTGTCAGGGGTAAAGGGCGCAGGTGGGCGCGATTCTCTTGGTGAGAGACAATGCTGACGGACAGCCTCCCGAATATGTCCGCACTACTGTTCAGATGATGGAAAACGTCAACCGAAGACTGTTCCTCATCTCGACTTTTCTAAGGTTGTGTTTGTGTGGGGGGCAAAGACAGGGATAAGTGCATTCATGGGGTCCACGTACCAATATGCCGCAAAGATCAGCCAAAAGAGCCTCTTCAGCAGCTGCTGCTCGGACATATCCAGGTCCGCCATGCGGTAGTATGCGAGGAACCTCGCCCCCGCCGCCGCCTCGGACATACCATGGAACGATCCCATGTCCCCCAGCCCGTCCTCATTCATCGAGCTGGCTGACGTACCAATGTTGTACATTGCGACGCACCAGTCCAGTGAGTAGACAGGCTTCCTGAGGCCATGGTCGAGCAGGTGCTGCTCCTCGATGAAGTCCAGGCACCGCTCGACCGTGACGGGGCTGTAATCGGCCCTCCGCAGCGTCGCCACCGTCGCGGCGCAGACGCTCACGACGAGGGCGCAAAAGCTGCGGTCGGTGTTTGCCTCGCCGGCTTTGAGGCGGTGCAGAAAGCGCCGCCGGTGGAGGACGGGGGCGAGGGCGTGGACTTTTTCGAACCAGTCGTGTAGCATACGCTGGACGAGGTCTTCGGGGGCGAAGAGGGCGAGACGGTTGCTGGAGTGAGACCCCGTGTTGTTGTTGGGACTCGGCGCGCCTGCGATGATGGCGCGCAAGTCTGTCGCTGAGTGAGGCACAGCGGTTGTGTGAGAGTGAGAGTGAGAGTGAGAGTGAGAGTGAGAGTGAGAGTGAGACTGGGGTGTCTGAATGTGGGTCGAAGATGAGGCGGCTGGTGAGGTTTGGTATGCGAGTCCTACATCTGGCGAGGTGATATCTGATACTGATGGACTCCTCTGACTGGCAGCCGATGCGGCAACAACTGCTTGCTGATGTTGTATTTGCTGCTCGTGTTGCTGCCGGTGTTGCTGTGCGTGTCTGTCAGGTTTGGTCAGTATGCAAGCTCTTAGCTGGACAGCATCCTATGATGAAATGGGGTGCAGGGCCGGGGCTTGGACGGACTTGTTTGGTGGTCCTCTCCTCCGCCTCGGCCGTTCATGTGTGCATTGTATGTCGAGGAATGTGCAGCCTTGGCATCGGCCCTCTCCCGAGCCGTAGAGACACTGCCGATCCAGTCAGTTCAACAGAGTCCGGGGTTTGAGATGGTTGAACTCCGGGATGAATGAGGAACATGGCAAAGAATTGACCAATGCCATCCATGCAGTGATGGGATGTTTACAAAGTCTCTATACCCAATGTTGAATAGTCATCATGGGTAGAAGTCTCGTGAGACATCAAGGGCTAGGCTTTCTTATTGCTCACTCTGACTTTGCGGGCCCGACATGCGTCGCAGGCATTTTGGTTCCTGATGATCTTGGCCCTCGGCCGCCCACTGGCTGGTGAGGCGGGAGACGTTGAAAGTGGGGAGTGAGCCCCGTTTCCGTCCGGTGGTGGCCCAGTTGCTCGGTCGATCTCCATGATGTGTGGCTTGGGTGGTTGGTAGGTCGTGGTACGAAGTAAGGTAGTCTTTAGTCTTTGTCAGACCATATCGAAAGACCCGAGTCCGCTCACACTGATGAGAAGTACCAGATTAGATCGGATCAGACAAGCTGCTGCCACTCATCAAACATGCAAGCTGCGGGTGTGTGTTCGATGCCCCGGATACACCTCACAGAATCCGGGGAGGGGGCTGATGATCCAATGGTGGAGAACTAGCAGCTTTCAGCTCTTTTTCCCGTTTAGGTGGCTTTGGTAACATGAAGCTTCCAAGCTGATGATGTGGTAGGCTGGAATGCGGAGAGGATGGATCACTGTCAAAACGTGGCCGCATGGGTCATGATTGTCCGGCGATATTCCCGCGTTTGTTCTGCCCAGAAGAGACCCAAAGAAAACAGATGTTGGAGACTTGGAGTAGTATGCGGAAGAGAGAGTGTGAGAGAAGCGACAGTCGGGGGGGGGAGGGCAGAGGGACATCCGAGGAGAATTGTCGGGAGTTGTGTATTTTGAACTTTCTTGCGCGGCACTCTGCGCCGCAGAAACGTCGGATTTACTTTTCTCTGTTGCTCCTCTCTGCTCCTCTTTTGCTCTTGTTAGCCTCCATGTGCTCGGGAGAAACTTGCAGGGAAAAGCCCCGCACTGGGGCGTTACGAATCGAGTCAGGCCCAGACTCTGAAGGGCATAGCTCCAGACGGTCCAGGAACTCTATCGTTCCCTGCCTTCTCATGCTCTTTGCTTGTATCCGTACAGAAGTAGACTGTGATTCTCTTCTGCCGATGCTTGTCGCTCGCCGGGTACGAAGTCCAATTCTGTGACTTGGTTGGTTGGTTTGGGTTACCTTTTTCCCCCAGATTATCCATTCTTCAGTCATTTTCATGGGGCTGGCCATCCGGACCGCTGGGTTGGAGGAACTTGAACGTACTTCCTCGTCCCTGATTACTAGTAACTAATTGACCACGCCATGCCCATGCCCACCTAACCTTACACCAGGATGTGCCAAAGACCAGACCTTGACATGAACAGGCGGCGAACAGTCTTCCCCGGAACCCAATTGTGGAGAAATAATATTGGATCTTGTACTTCCCGTTTCCTTCTCTTCGTCCAGTCTTTTCCTGAGATTCCCGCAATCCACCCCCACGGGGACTTGTCGCTCCAATGACGATCTAGTGTCTTGTGCTCCTATTCCTCGTACTGGTAAAACTTGGATACCCGCTTTCCCTCAGCGACGCCTCATAGGGAGAGGAGTAATTAGTCCATCAGCTCGAGTTGTGTGGCCTGTTCGCTCGGCCGCTTTCGAGCCGTCATCGGATACAGCACCTCGGTCTTCGCCTCGGGGGTGGGCTGTTCTGTTCGAAAGCGGGAAGGGGTCACGGCACGGTTGGTGGGCGTCGAGCAATATCTTGATGCCATTTACCCAGAACCAACTACCGATTTATTATAAGTACACTTGCCCCGGTCCCGAACCCGAACAATCATGAGTTGCAGCAAGCCGGCATCTCGGTAGCGACAACCAGGCCCTTCCAATTTTCTTTGCTGAGTGTTGTCTTGCTTTTTCTGTTCACTTTATACCCAACTCGCAAATAAGCCATGGATCTGAAGCAGAAGGAAAGTCACGGCGTTGACCACGTCGACGTTGCGACTATGAACGATTTACATCTGCAACCACCCGAAGCATCGACGCTGCCGTGGTACAAGCAGACAGAGCTGAGGAAGCTCTATTTCATGATGGTCTTCCTCTTCCTCGGCTCGACGACACTGGGATACGATGGAAGTTTGTTGAACGGACTTCAGACCATGCAATCATGGCAGACCTGTAAGCGAAATTTGTTGTTGTGATCTCGCCTCTAAACTCTTACAACCTGCATCTGTATTGCCGATGTATTTGTGCTGACAAAATCTCGTACAGTCTTTGATCACCCCACGGGAAGTCGACTCGGAATCTTCGGTGCCATGCCGGGCTTCGGCGGTCTCTTCGTCCTCCTCTTCGCGCCCTACATCGCCGACGGCCTCGGCCGAAAATGGGGTACCGCCATCGGCTGTATCTTCGTCGTCTTCGGTGCGCTTCTGCAGTCATTCCCTGTCGGATCCGCTTCCAGAAGAGACGCAATGTACCTCATCGGCCGCTTCATCATGGGCGCGGGATCCAACATCTCCAACGGCACGTGTCCTCTTCTCATCACGGAGGTTGCACACCCCCAGCATCGCGGCAAGGTTACGACGCTTTACAACACGCTTTGGTACTTGGGTAGTATAATTGCGGCCTGGTCTTGTATGCACCTCATTTCCTTGGACCCGAACCAACTCTGGTGATGATCTTAACACTCGACTAACGGTTGGTGTAACAACAGGCTTCGGAACACTCACAAAGCAGTCCGGCGATCTGCAATGGCGCCTTCCCACAGGATTACAGTGCATGATGCCGGGTATTCAGCTGATGGCCATCTGGTTCCTCCCCGAGAGTCCGAGATGGCTAATTAGCAAGGGCAAGGAGGCCGAGGCGAAGAAGGTTCTCATCAAGTACCACGGCAACAACAACGAAAACGACGAATTCGCGCATTGGGAGTTTGCCGAGATTACGAGCACTCTGCGGCTTGAGAAGGAAGCCTCGGCGCAGAGCGGTTGGATGGAACTCGTCCGCACTCCGGGAAACCGCAAGCGTTGCGGGCTCATTATCGCGACAGCTATCTTCAGCCAGTGCAGCGGTAATGGTTTGGTGTCATACTACGTAAGTTCTCCGTACCCGAAAACAGACCGCAGAAGCTCCCAGAGCTATGGTTTGTAAACATGTAGAGACTTTCTACACAAGTTGAAGGAGATCGGGTCTAACTATATTCATTGTATAGCTCGCGGTAATTCTTAGCACTATTGGCATCAAAGAGTAAGTTTGCCGCTTCCTAGAGTGGTTGTAGTAGACAGAAATTCTAACAACGTACGCCAGCTCCATTACACAATCATACATCAACGGCGGCCTTACCATCTGGTGCTGGCTCGTCTCGCTCACAGCCGCCTTCTTTGTCGACCGAATTGGACGCCGAGTTCTCTTCCTCTTTGCCGGCGTCGGTATGCTCATCTCATTCTCCATCTGGACGGCCTGCAGCGCAGTCTACGCTCAAACGCAGTCCTCATCAGCGGGTATCGCCGTCGTGGCCATGATCTTCGTCTTTTACGGCGTCGCGGGAGCTGCATGGCCTGGTCTGACCGTTTCTTACACCGTCGAGATTTTGCCGTACAACATCCGCGCCAAGGGCCTGACGCTGTGTTTCTGTTTCACTGCGTTGAGCGGTGTCTTCAACCAGTGGGTTAATCCCCTAGGGCTTGAGCAGCTCGAGTGGCACTTTTACTTTGTCTACATCGCCATGTAAGTGTCTTTGCTGAACTCTGCTATTCTTATCGGAGACTAACGAAGTGGAAACTAGTCTGGTAATTGAGTGTCTGGTTATCTACTTTTTCTTCGTGGAGACAAGGGGTCCTACATTGGAGGAGATTTCGATGCTCTTCGATGGAAAAGATTCTGCGGCTGGAGTTGCGAGGGTCCACGCTCAGGCAAAGGTCGAGGAAGTTGAAAAGAGAGAAAGCGCATAGGTCTAGCTCTTCATTTTGATAGAGAGAGTGAGGACAATCTCTATTGCAAGCCAACATACAGTCGTGTTGCATTACAAACTACTACTATGACGTGAAGACGTTTTGTAACCAAGCGACTCGGCTCAATAAGCGCTGATATCTGGTGGCTGGAACTAACAAGATACGCAGCCCGTCCTGAATCATTCAGTTTGGACTCCGGTGATTTGGAGTGCAAGCCATTGCCACAAGCAAACGTAGTCAATGGTGCACCTTCCACAGGTTTTATCAAAATTAGAACATTCAGGTACATTAGTCACAAACTTACTTTCCAATGCGGGTTGTGCGTTCGTTCGTTTTCAGCATGTGATTGCCATCCCATCCTAACCACTCACGAGTCACTGCATGGCCCTAGTTGGCAATGAGGGCTTTGAAGAAGTATGCGCGGGAGTGTCGTAGACACTAAGAGCTAGTCTCAGAGCCTAATTCTCGGTTTGGGGTATGCTTGCAGTGCCTGGGTCGTCGGTCGATTAATTGGCCGATACAATGCCACCTTAGATCTTACAGATATATATACCTAACGATCTTTACGGTCACCGAGGTCTAGTCCGATGTTGGGGAAAGTTGCCTACGCTCCATTTTCGAAGACTACTGTCATCATATCATGACAAATGGATTTCATCTTGACGTGCGTAAAGCATGACCTAGCACTGCACAGTAGAAACACATCACTAGTTTAGTTAGATCAAGAAATTCGAAACCTATGTGGGAAATTTGTGACATAGATCGCGGCACCGTCTTCTCGTGTTAGTGACTGTATGCTTCGTGTCCTACCTTAGCCGCACTACGCATGGGAAAGCTACATGGAAATACCGATAGAAGGAATAAATCCAGCTGAGAGTTGTATGAACGATAATCTGACCTAAATCGTCTGCATGATACTTAAAGATACGCAAACAGCGGGCAGTTGCTCTGTCTCATTCTTCATATCCACTTGTAACCCCTCGTCGAAGCTACATCGACCTTGTGGCCTGGATTCAATGGCATCCTCTTCTGCAGACACTACACGCACCTTATTGGAGGGAATTGTTTTGCCTTGGCAATCTTGGCAACTGCCTGTTTGTAGGGCTCACCAGTAAGTGTCTTGAGTGCCCCATTGCGAGACTTCGCGATGCTGAAAAGTTGTGGTAAAGACAAGGAAGACTGCGAGCCAAGGCTAACCCATCACGTTGGCAAGTTCCGTTCTGTTGTCTCTAGTGGTGGCAATGAGGGGAACGAGTATCTGTGCCACTTGGAACACATGGCATACATGGCTTGGCAAGCAACCATTACTTCGCATCACAGCGCCACATTCTCACACTTATGCCTGTGACATTTATCAGTTGTCTAGTTAGTCCTGGATGACCGTCGGCTTACCTCGACTGTTATGGAATAAATCACGCCATGTCTACTGACTGAGCATTCTTTCGCATTATAATGCCGCGATGAGCTTGTCGTGGGAAACCCTCTTCTTCCACGAAGAAACTCGCTTTCGGACGTAATCCCTAAAAGCAGACAACTCTCGATCTCACAGTTAAAGCTCAAGAAAATGGGCCATGCTTTCCGTTCAAGATGTAAGCAATCCACTGGTCACAGCCAGAACCACAATCCATCTCCGCCCCGCATCTCCAACGCCGTCAACATTGTCTTCCCCCGCAAGATCGCCAGCCTCGTCAAAACGCATCCAGCTTTCGACCCGCGACGCCAAGCTTTTCTTTTTCCGGGGAAATACCCACCTCTCTTAATTCCCCAAAGATAATGGGCTGGATGCGGGTCCGGGGTCGCGCCGGCCAGCTGGGACACGGCCTGGCGTTGACCAGACCGCCCTAACGTGTGCATCTCAACGAACGCCAAGCATTGCCAAGGGGCTTGTAAGCCCATCCTCGAGCAGTGATTCATGGGAATTTTGAGCTTCAATCCTCCGTTGCATACTTTTCTACATCTTCCCTATCCCAGGCGTATTTTGACGATCTAGTAGGGTAGCACCAATGACGAGGTTGGATCTGAGCTCTTGGAGCTATGTCATCCATTGACTACGCAGGCTGGAGAGCTTCAGGAGCTTTGGACTGAAAGCTCCAAAATGTGAGGAGGAAGAGGTATAAAAGAAGCTCGAGACTCACAGAAAACCTCGAGTTACATCGATTGGTGATAGATGTTCTCTCAGGCCTTCAATTCATCGCAGAAAGACGTGCCAGGCTCTTTGTCGCTGCCAACATCCCCTGAAACTTTCACCGAAATCATTGCATACTGAGTTCACCATGAAGGTCACTAGTGCTTCCGCCTTCTCTCTTCTGCTTGCTCTGGCTCAATCTGCTGCCATCGAGCGTCGCCAGCAAGGCGATGGTCCAGGCGGATCCACAGATGCGACGCAAGGCGACCTTGGTGAACGACCACCACCGCGATTTCCGTTTCCCATTACCAAGTTCCCGGTTCCGAACGAGACTGTCGTTCTTAAGGAAGCCATGTACATCCTTCCTGGGCAGGTGTTCGACGGAGGAATGAAGCGCTACGAGCGCGTTGAAGGCAGCTGCAATGAGCAAGCTGGTATGTTTGACTCCTGAGCGACGATACTCTTGCTAAATAAAGAATAATTGACTAATTCCGTTCGCTACAACAGAGGGCACGGATGCTGATGCGGTCTTCAACCTCCTTCCTGGCTCGACAATTCGCAACGTTGTAATTGGCAAACACCAGGCTGAGGGCATTCATGCACTAGGCGATGCGTGGGTCGAGAATGGTGGGTCAGGATTCTACTTTAAAAGTGCCAAGCTGACCGTGTAACAGTTTGGTGGGAGGATGTTTGTGAAGACGCACTCACCTCAAAGGGCTTGAACACCCAGCTTAGAGTGATTGGTGGCGGTGCTCGCAATGCCACTGACAAGGTCAGTACTTCTCACCAACCATGGCCTGTGAGGGAATATGCTGACTTTCCTCGAAGATCTTTCAAGATAACTCTCTTGGCGGGAAGTACAACATCACCGGTTTCTATGCCGATGGTTTTGGAGTAAGTCAAGCTTCGTTACATTTTATAAGACATCTCACTGATCCTTTTCCCTAGACTTTCTATCAATCCTGCGGTAACTGCTTGAATCAGTCGAAGCGAAACGCGACCATTCAGAATGTGATCGCGCTCAATGGCAACAGGATGGGCATCGTGAGTGCTTGAGTTACATGTCTGGGTTGGTGACATACGGCTAATCTTCTCTCATCAACAGATCAACCCCAACTACGGAGACGAGATACGCATCAAGAACACTCAGCTGAGAGACTTGAAGGTGATGGTCGACAAAGAGATTGCAAACAACATGCAACTCGTTCCAATCACTGTCGGCACTGGCCCAGACCAGAAGTACGCCCTTTACAACGAAACGAGAGACGCTATCACCGAGTGGGAGGGCACAGTGGAGAACGCATACGAGCCTGAGGAGCCATATGAGTGGCTTGAGGCGTACTGGCCGGATGGATTCAATTGATTGACCGGGATGCCAGATGCGAGGTGGCATAAGATCGACGGCGAGACGATGCTGCATGGAATCGGGGCCCTATTGACGATAATTCTTCATGATTCTTCAAATAATCTCGTATATAATATCCATAAAATTGGAGCATACAGAGGGAGTCTTTGATCGCTCAATGGTGGTTTTATCAGCGTTCCGTGATTCTCGAGTCTCATCGCCGAGGTCCCGAAGCCTAGCCGCCCCGGCCCCGAGCGGCCCACTCGATTCGGTCTCCACCTTGCCGGTACAGGTCCCGGACCGTTACAAAATTGAAGGAATTGGATGTCAAATGAATCGTACAGAGAATGGAGGAAGACCACAAGTTATTCACATAAGTCCCAACGTTGCGATCCCTCATGCAGCAGTTTGACAAGAACTCAGTTTGCAAGGGAGACAGTCATTCAACCGCCTTTCACGCGTGCCGACATCCGGTTCAATTCGGAAACCATGCATATTGTCCCCTGCAACCACGTTACTGGTCTTTGTGACCCCTAAACACCAAATCTGATTCTTCCTTGCGGACACCGAGATCAGTCCGGACGGGCATTGAGTTGGCGCGTCAAACCCAAGCCCTGCTAGCCTCCCTTGCTCCCGGGACAACACGCCACTGTATCGCAATGTCTTACTCGGCCTTGAGCCTTCAAAGCAGCCCGCGTCAATGGCCGCATCTGTGCATCTCCTCCGTCAGTCTCATGTAGGTCGCGCCGGTTGGCCTCGCTTACCGCAACTGCGGAGATGGTCGAGCAACGACGCATCTTATTCTTGCAGCTGCGCTGCCGCATAGAACGGGACTTTGCTCCGAAGCTGAGCAGTTGGAAGGCAAACGGATTTGCAATGAATCCCTGCGAAGTTGTAATTATCGGAGGAGGCGCAGTATGCAGTGGGTAGCTGCGTGCAGGAGCTGGGCGTGGCACCATGCAAAACCAACAGAGTCGTTCGCTCGAAACCGTCAAACGGTTCGTCCCTTGATAAGTGAGAGGATTCCATTCTCCGCTAGTGAAAACGGCGTTTGGCATCATTGGTTACATTCCAGAGAAACTCAGTTGGTCGGATAAAGGCTGAGAGTCTAGAGCCAAAACGCATTAAAGCTGGCAGGGCTCGTATAGACGGCAAAAGTGACAGTCTCGGCTTCGGACAGACTCAGCTCCAAGGGGGATTAAGTTGATCATTTTCTTTTTTAGGGCAATGGTACACAAAGTGTTCGTCCACGAGACCGGTTGCATGAGATGCAACCAACAGGCCTTGGCAATCTGCCCTGGCAAACAGTCCAACCAGCCAACCTAAGACATGGCCCACGCCGTCATAACTAGGAGCGCAAGGGATATAGCTACCAATGCTTTTCCACATTCTCTTCCCGCATTGTTCGTCACCGTCCCAGCCATTCCTTTTCCCCGTGGCGACTGAGAACCGAACTGTGCCCCTCACAAACTTCTCATCACGACAAGAGCACATCCGCGATATCCTACCAGTGGACTGCAACGACAACGAAGGAAATCTTGTTGACGGGGGAGGAATGTGGGACAGGACGACAACAACAACAAGAACTGCAACATGAGCTCAAACCCCTATATCAGCAACGGTACATGCTACCACGGGCCTGGGGATGAGGTTGGAGAATGGTTCCCGTGTGGAAATGCAGACCTTGGGTACAAGACCTGTTGTCAGGGCGGCGATATGTGCTTGTCCAGTCATGCTTGCTACAACGGCCGATTCGGAATCACGTACCTGGCAGGTTGTAGCGATCCAGACTATCGAGATTCGAGCTGTCCCGACAAGGGGGCATTGAGTGGTGAGTCACAGTCGCGACGATGGGAGATGTTTTTTACTGAGCAGAAGACTAATTGTTTGATATTCAGATCAACCATGGACAGGCCTAGTCTATTGCAACGGCACTTCGGAAGAATGGGTGGCTTGCAAACAATCGGCGAGCCCTACGACTTTGACTTCAGCAGACGCGTGCTGGTGCCCCCAAACGTCTCGAACTGTCGCCTTCACCGATTCCTCGATCCTTCAAAACGTTGTGCAGCTTCCGACAGCCCTGGGAGGAAGCGTCATATGGCAGCCTGGCTATGTCCCGATCCTTACACAGCCGAACACAACCCCTACCCCAACTTCACCTGCCTCAACGACCGCTCAGGCCCAACATCCCACCACCACCACGACGGCATCAAGCACGACACCACAGCCCACTTCGGCCGAGACCTCTTCGACGGAAGAGACTGCGGGGATGACGACAAGCACCAAGGTCGGGCTTGGCGTCGGTATCGCGGGAGGGTGCTTGGTTCTGATGGCTGCTCTGATATACATATGGTACTCCAGAAGGAAATGGCGACAAAAGGGGGCGGTAGAATGGGAGAACACAACTGAAAAGGGGAATACACATGAAGGTGGCATGGCGAAGCCATATGAGGCGAACTCGGCGCGGCCAGAGTCCGATATAACCGAGTTGGACGGCACGTCCCGGTTCCATCTCAAACCAGCAGGTTTTGGGTACAAGGGCGCCTCAGGGATGAAATCAAATAAAGAAGGGTCACACTCGCCGACGACTCCGGTCGCTGAGCTGCCTGGATAATGCGTATGGGAATTGATTGGATATACCAGAGTAGATTAAATAGGATTGTTAAAGAATAGGTATCGTTGCGGGTAACCTCCGTGTCATTCTAGTTGTCAGTCGTACCGGCAGGTCGCTTAGTTTCGCCCTCCGTGGCTGCGCCAGATGTTTCTTGAACATTCAACATCGTCGATGCGGCGCTGTTGGTATCTGTGACGTGGTTCGCCATACCATACCAACACACAACGCAGATTCCAAGTACACCTGAGATGATGCTGAAAACAAATGCGACAATTCCCCTCGTCGTGAACCTGAACGTATTAGAGGTAAACCTAGACTATAAAGGACTTGAGACTTACCCAGCCGGGAGCGGATCGGGAGGCGCGTTTTGTCCGCTGAGATCCAGCAGGTCTTTGGTGTTGCCCGCAGCATTACCCGAGACAGGTACGTTTCCTGCGGTACAAGCATCGAGGTGGTTTTGCGGGAGGGTGAGCGACTTCTGGATCTCCAGCGGTGCCTCCACAAAGGTTGCCAGCAACCCAGAGGTAACATGCCACTCAATATGGCAATGGAACAGCCATACGCCTGGGAGATAAGAGGATTAGTATGGGTGTCGATATCTATGAGATCTGAAGGACGTACCTGGGTTGTCTGCCTTGAAGCGAAGGACGATGTTTCCATCGGGCCAAAGGACGAGAGTATCCCGGCGCATAGGCACTGCGGGAAAGTCGCTCTCGGTCATGTTCGAGTCTGCGAAAGTACCGCTCTCCTCTTCACCGCGGTAGAGAGACTGGAAGTGATGCCCGTGGAGATGGAACGGATGGCGCCCGGAATCAAGGTTGTTGACCACGATTTGAACGATTTGGTCCTTCTTCAAAACAAAGCTGTGGGTGTAGTCACCGTAGACTTCGGCAGTTTCGGCATCATCACCAGTTGTTAGTGCAGTATACAATGTCGGAACCACCGGTGCCTTGTAGCTGATGTTGTTGAAGAACGCGTAGTTGGCACCGTCACCTAAGTTGTCCATGATGACGTTGAGCTCAACGGTCTGGTCAGGTTCGGCAAAACGTGCCAATTCGTCGTGCGGTACCAATGTCATATCATCAAAAGGATTGAGCTCATCGATCAATGCCGGCTCCGGAAGTGAGTTAGTCTCGTTGTATACCAACCAGCCTGTGACATTCCAATTAAGGTCATCTGGCAGAGTGTCGAACAACGTCTGTGGGTGGGGAATGCAACATTAGCATCTGAGATCATTGCGTTCACGGACAGACCCGTGTTTCTGATAAAGTGTCAGGCTTACCGTGTCCATGCTGCCGACGATAGCGAAGTTCTCGTTGGTGGAGTTCTTGGTTGTGAGAAGGAAACTGCAGCGCTGGGCGACGGAAAGATAGATCATTTCGGCGGTCGCCTGCTGAGTGTATACACCATCAACTTCAATAATGGACATATTATGCCCCTCAAACCATAGATATTGACCAGCGAAAGCACCTATGTTGATAACACGCATCAAGTAGGTCTTGCCTGGTTGAATCGAGATGGTGAGGTTCTGCGTCTCATTCATTAACGCTGCCTTCGGCACGGGCTCCGCACCGGTGGGGTTCGTCTTGCTCATGAACGGCGGGATGAGGTTCTGCATCTGCTCATGATACCAATCTGAGAGCGTCAAGACAATCTCCTCATCGTAATCCCCAGCATAAGGATTGTCCGGATCATGGATGATCAGACTGCCGCGGAGTCCATCTGGGTACTGGGACATGGTGTGTGAGTGATACCAGTATGTGCCCGGCTGGGTAATCTGAACCGACGCAAAATTGACATTAGCAAACACTCCGTTGCGAAAGTTCGCAATAATGCGACCTCTAACGTTGTAAGGTGGGAATAGCTACTGTGAAGTTGTAGAGGAATGAGGAGCCCGGTGGGATGGGGCATTGCGAGACTTGGGCCGGACCATCCATGTGCGTGGTCCCGTTCATGAACAGCCCATGAAAGTGCAGCGAAGTAGACTGGTTGCCCAAGTCGTTGTGCACATTGATGACAATGTTGTCGCCAATGTTGGCCTCAATCTGGGGGATGGGCCATTTTCCATTGATGCCGATGACGGGTCGGTCGAAAGCACCGTCAGGATTGGCCGTGACCCAACCGACAGTAAAGTCGTAGTTGACCGTCGCTCCGACAGCAAGCCGGGGCGCAACGCACGCGAGCGCGAGAGGCAGGATCTTGGCCATGACGGCGTCAGTTCACAGTATGATCCAGTGATGATGGTTGTTGGTGTGTCTTTCGCGGGCTGTCTCGAATGACAGAAGTAGCCGTGATGGGAATTGGCGAGGAATGCGGTGTCCTGGCTGTCCTTCGATGAGAAGACGAGGAGAACTTATCTCTCGATTTTAGACAGGCAACGAGGTGGGCGGTACCCTACTCTAGGGAAAAATAATAGATAGGAGGAGCTGCCGTTGCCGCCGATATCAGTCTTCGATCCTGTCGACTTGACCTGGTTGGAATATCGGGCGACATATTGGAGTCATCTGAGTTTTCTTCCCTCCCGGAGGCTGGCCGACTCCAGACGAACAGGGTCTCTCAGAGGCAACGTTTCCGGGACGCCACTTTCCATGGAAGTAAAACCGAATCCATGTCGGTACAAAAATCACTCAATTATCTTATCCATCTGATCAGCAAGCACCGGGGTTAGACTAGTAGGTAGGGCAGAAATGCTTAGCACCGGGAGACCATTCGGTTCTCCTCCACCCGTCGCTCCCCACCATCACACGACCGGCCTGCGTTTGTGGAGCCCTCTTCGGTTCGGGCATGCATCTAGATCCATCTTGTAGCGGTAAAGTTCAGATACATTCAACGACATGGCTTCCAGGATTATGTTTGACCGCTGCCCGTGTTGGATGTGGAAGCAATTTTAACAGTGTAGTACGAGAGTTACGACTCACGTTCAGAACCAATGATCATCGCGAGTGTTTTGAGGAGAAGATACCTGATAGGACTAGCCGAAAAATACCCGCCCTTTTCGGTCTGTTTCCTCCTCAGCTCGGGCCTGGTAGTCCAATCTAATCGATCCATCAACCACCCCTGAGGTGATGGGAGGAGAATCAGAACACCTCCAAGATCCGCAAAGTTTTACGACATCGACCTGCCATGTATTGGTGGGTTCATCTGGATTTCTATGCCCCTCCGATGGCTGCCGTATCGACATACCCATACCCCCTCCGATTCCGAGCTCGGCCTAGAGAAGCACCATACTCCTCGATCCGATAAGCACAACTACTTCCCTTCGATCAGCAAGCCAGATTGATAAAGTCTTTCATCGCCTCATCGATCCCGGCGAAGAGTACTCCCACCTTCGCTCCGAACTAGACGTCGTCCTACACATAGGTTCATACTACTACATCACAAGCAAGATGGCCGTCAACGTGTTTTCGGTCCCCGTCTTCCTCGTCGTTTTTCGCGAGTCCCTCGAGACGGGCATCATTGTCTCTGTCCTTCTTGCTTTCTTAAAGCAGACCCTCGGGGGTCCTGGACGCGATGTTACTGTCTACAAAGCTCTTCGTAAACAGGTAATGTCTTTGCCTAGCTTTCATCTACTCGAGGACTTTGTCGCGTTGTTCTAACTCGTCACGTCACGCAGGTTTGGATGGGAACTGCCCTCGGCCTCACGCTCTGCGTTGTAGTCGCGGCTGCCATCATCGGGGTCTTCTACGGAGTCGGTCGAGACAGCTGGCAAGCGCACGAATACTACTACGAAGGCTCATTTGCGCTTTTCGCATCCATCATCATCACACTCATGGGAGTTGCTCTCCTTCGAGTTGGCAAGCTGCAAGACAAATGGCGCGCGAAACTTGCTAAGGCCATGGAGCCCCAAGCAAAGACAGCGTCCTCAACTTTCGGCTCTCGATTCAAGCGGAACCAGGAGAAGTACGTCATGTTCTTCCTGCCTCTCATCACCATTCTCCGAGAGGGAATTGAGATGATCGTTTTTATCTTCGGTGTCACTTTCGCAGCACCTGCAACTGCAGTTCCGCTGCCGGTCGTTGTTGGCTTGATCGTTGGCGTTTTTGCTAGCTACCTCCTCTACAAGTAAGGAATATCAACATCCTAAATCCCTCCCTTCCGCTTCCTAACACCATAATTCTAGGAGTGGATCTACTTCAAAGATTCAGATCTTCCTGGTCGCCTCTACTTGCTTGCTTTACATCGTTGCTGCTGGTCTCTTTTCTCGCGCCGTGTGGTTTTTCGAAGCGCAGGAATGGAACACAGCTGTTGGCGGTGACGCGGCAGAGGTTGGCGCGGGCCCTGGATCCTACGACATCGATAGAAGCGTTTGGCACGTCAACGTGAGTACTCGAAATCGCCATTAAACGAGAAAATGTGATCATGAAATTGACTTTTCGCAGTGCTGCAGCCCCCAATTGAATGGCGGCGGTGGCTGGGGCCTTCTGAATGCCATCTTCGGCTGGAACAACTCTGCTACCTACGGCTCTGTCATCTCGTACAACGTTTACTGGATCTTTGTCATCTCTTGGCTTGTGCTTCTGAGATTCCACGAGGTCCATGGTCACTGGCCTCTCATGAAGCCAAAGGCTGCTGGCAAGGTCGTGTCCACTGCGGACATGCCTGGAACATCTACGCCTACCGAATACTCAGTCAACGAGCCGAGGAAGGACATGTCAACCACTACAAGCGCCCTGAAGGAGTAAGATGAGCTGGCAGGCTTGGTCTTTGTTCAGTTTGAAGATCTTTGTGTCGCCGGCTCTCGTGGAGGGGACGATTCTGTTGGGGAAGGAGCACATATTATCTAGGCTGCAGTCTTGATACCGATATCCTAGGATCTTTGGTTCAGGCACCTGGTTTTTCGACTGACAATTTGAATAGTCATCAACTTTGTTTTCTCACTAGCTTCGAACTTTGAATGATTTTCAGTTCAAACCTACAGCATTAAACCATGCGGCGAATCCACTCCTGTATTAGGCACGATTGTTCACTCCGTCTGCATCTACATCGTCTCCTTGAATGTGCCACTCATTTAACCCCCAGTAGTTTACTTGAAGCACGTACGAAATACTTCAATACTCTTCGTGGACCAACTAAGCAAATGGACCCCGCTCCGTGTTGCCCCATTAACACGCGAGCCATCGTACAGGGCTATGGTATGAAATGTTTTCTCATCACCTTACTCCATAGTCGGTGAGAAATACAGCTACGCCTGCATGAGGTATAGGTTCAGATCAACTAGTCTCTCCCTAGGCCCAACGGCGCACCATCCTTCGGATAGTAGCAGTCCACAAGCGTGACAAGATAGGAAGACTGCAGCGTGACTGGGCGGGTCTAGTGAGGAGGGTTGCAGAAATACAGAAAAAGTAACTTCAAGGGGATATTCACCCAACCTCTACTAGCATCAGAAGACTCTGCGACGCCGAAGTAATGTGGTTCCACGGACACGCAGAGACATTGCTTTATATCAGACGCACCTGGCCTGGGTGGCGCGGGTTTCCCCCCGAGTGGGACTCTCTCAACGGGAAGACCAGAACGTGGCGTAGGCTGTAGGTGCAGTCCCTCGGCCTTCCGAGCCGCCAACTCGGCGATAGATACCAGGCCACTTTGAACCTAGCAAGCCACGCTTAACTCAGACTACCGGCACTTTCTTGGGGTTTCTTTGCCTACTATGTAAACCATGACAAAGATATACTGTGTGCTATGTGCGAATAGGTCGGCGACAATATGGGCGATCAGTGTCCACAGTCGGGCACCTGGTCACTACTTCCAGACGTCTCCCCGCAAGCCAAGGCGGATGGTTTGCCGGGACTATGCGTTAGCTAGCCTTCTAGCATTCATTACAGAGCTTTACATGCTTCCCAAGCACTTGGTAACCAGAGTCCCCTGTAGAGTCCGTTTCTTTCATCACACCCCTACGATTGTCAGCAAATCCATCTATACTGGTATTGGCTTGGGCAACTCCACTGGAATCGCACTTCTCACCCCTTGATCCTTACACGCCTTCACTGGGAGTAGGTATGGGGCTGAGGGGCTCATGAAAGGGTCCGTATAACAGCCCGAGCAATCTCAAAAGAGACATCGATTCGAGGTCGGACCAGTATAGTCATAGCATGAGATGACGAGAGGAGAGCCCACGGCTACTAAGCTGCAAGTCTCCACGGTTCCGTTACTCCTTACCTAGTCTTCATCCCTGCTCTCGAGCTCATTCTAGAGTGAACGACATATCTTCTGACCCAGAATATCCGCGTGTGCCCGAGTTACGTCCGTCTGGCATCAACTGAATTACAATACACCGTTTCCCAAGTGGATTAGACTTAGAAAGCCACCTACGTTAGGCGGCAGGATTGATGGGCCGCGTAGTCATGTCAGCCATTGGCATGGCAAACTCTACGTACAGTCCGTTAACTCCATGAACGAGCAGACTTTGCCTCGGGGTATCCACGAAGACGCATGCCTTTCTATCATTCCGCTCTCCGCCAACGTAGTTCCCGACTTCACAGTAACTACAGACATCGAAATATTCTCCTGTACACGTGTGCCAGTTTTCTATTGCAATTGGTTCAACTTGGGGATTTAGTCGGTCTTTGAACGATCTTTTCGTGGGTCACTGTTTAGGAATCCCTGATGGCCCAGTTTTGTTCCGCTGGTAGATATGTAATCGTTGCCTTCACAGAGCAAAAGGTGATCCACAAAAGTAAACCCGAGGCTCTCTATCTCATTCAAGACGCGTTCCGCCCGGTTCCAATGAGACCATGTGAGGTCACTGCGGAATACCATTGCACCGTCGCTCTGAAGAAAAGTGAGAAATGAGCCTCTGAAAACCAGAATTAGCTAGAACATGTCGAATTCTTGCAAGCGACTTTCACACATGGCGGAGACCTTGCCACTCTATTCTAAAATCTAAACTAATTGCAACCGCCATTGTAAGATAATGTCAGACATGATTAAGAAACATGACTGCGACTAACAGGGCTCGGTCGTACGAGCTCAAAAGTGCTCGGAGCTGCGATCTCGGAGATATGGTCAAAAAAGCTTGTCAAGTGGTGCCCCCAAAAGCCAAGTCGGACAGACCCGAAGCACCGGTTGGGGCTGAAGCCGGGACGATTTGCTGATTTGCAGGACTAAACATGGGCTGGAAAGTCTTATTCCCGATTCCACTTTGGCGCGGGCTGTTGAATCCTTTGACGATTGGTTGAGTCTGTCCACAAGTTCGTGTCTGTCCACCCCCCCAGATGCCTTTCTCAGACGTAGTTTCGTGTATCCACGTCGAGCGGAGAGCTGTACCCGCTTTTTAAAACTATGACAAGCGACTTCCTGATTCATTCCTTCGCTTAGCCATGATTCGTTCCTTTCTACGGTAAGTGTTTCCGCACCCGGGAGACCCAACACGCAGCCGAGATGGCTCTGAACGACGGTTGCCTTTTCAGCAATTATTGATCGCAAAGTGATATTCACACGAGCCATTGTTTGACTGGAATACGTGCTGTAGCAGAACTTTTGCAGAAGACGTCTACACTACACTAGTCTATCTTGTGGGAAACACCAGGATAGCAAACAAGGTTTCTTTAGGCAACTTTCGTCGTGACTACCTTCTGAAATTAGGCTTCAGACCCTGCAATTAGTCTCCTCTGACGTACGAGGTTCCAAGCGGCCGCCCAACAGACTTTTTTCTAGCCTGTTTTATCCGTCGCAATTCCTCCGATGAACCCGGCACACTTGGGGTCGTGAAGCGACGGAATCAAAAAGATCATCTGCACCCACAAGGCGAGATATCGTTCCTCAGTCCAGACGACTAGGGATTCCTTCGAGCCCACTTAAGCCGCTGATGGACAGAAATTGTTGGAGGCGAACGTGAAGAAAGTCTACATGTACGAGTGGATATCAAATGGCGATAGGATTCGTAACCTTAGTGTTCCCAAACCTACCTACCTACCTCACAGATGGCAACTTGTTGGACATGCTCGTGGGCCCCCACGGTCTCTTTGATACCCACTGTCACCTAACCGAAGAGTTCATATTTCCTTTCCCGCGTCAAGAAGTCAATAAGTCACGAAGTCACACAAGTCACTGGCAAGTACATCGACATCAAAAGCGAGTCATTTCTTTCCAAGATACGATCCGGGCCAGGGACTAACCCACCGGCGAGTGTGGCTCTAGTACGAAAGATTATCTGGAAATCTGATTAGATCCAATCAGGGTCATCGTGAAGCTAATGATTGACTTTTCCATGTCGCATTCATCCGGCCGATGTTCGCAGTCTCGCAAGCGATGAGGTATTTTCGGTGAAAACATGATACGAAAATGAGGTCTCGACCAAGGAAGTTGTCCGTGATTGAAATCATTGCATCTGATAGTGGGACTAGGGATGAACATCCCGCACTTCATAATTTTGCTGAAGCTAGATTGATACGTGGGCAAATCTTTATTTTCTAATCTTCTTTCCTGGTGTTTGATATAAGTGTATGAAGATACTCGTCAAACCACCCTTGGATACAGTAATCTGATCCGAGAGAGAGCCTTTCACCTTTGCTCATACCAATACCGCTGTCAACTAGACGCTCTGTCCAGCACCCAACGCTGACCAACATGATCGAAACCCGTGCTGCAAAGAAACCCAAGCCACCCAATGCACGACAGCTCTTGAATGAGTGGAATGTCAAGGTATATGCGGGAGTGGTTGCTAGTGTGATCGCGGCTCTTATTATCTACCATTGGGCGCAATGGATTAAACGCAAAACATCAAAGTCGCCAAGGACTGCCTCGTCTTCGCCCCTTGCCAAGACTTCTAGGTAAGACTATCGTCAAAAGTTCCTTGGCGCTCGATCAGCCTTAACAACCAGCAGGAAGATTCGCAGCCTACTGGTTCGCAAGGCGCCGGGGTTTCCAACGGGAGGCCATGCCTTGCTGACGATTGCGTTCATCGGTGTCAATATTGTCATGTCTTTTCATCACGTTGATAAAGAAAAGATGAGCAACTTTGCTGCACGATTTGGATGGTACGATCTTGAGAAACTCTTGGCCACCCCCTCAGGGACTGACATGTTGTTTACAGGATGTCGACGGCGAACATGGCGCTCTGCGTCTTCTTTGGTCTAAAAAATACCCCCCTCGGTGTCTTGACCGGACACTCCTACGAAAGACTCAATTTCTTCCACCGTCTGGCCGGGTACGCGGCCGTACTTCAGATGCTCCTTCACGCCATCTTCTACATGGTGTACTACGGAATGCAGAACCGGTGGAGCACCCTACTCGAAGTGCAAAACTGGGAGGGCATTGGCGCAGGCTTCGCCATGCTCCTCCTCGTCATGGGCTTGGCCAGAAATCTTGGCTATGAGTGGTTCTATGTGAGCCACATGGTGGGATTCCTGCTCGCCATTATTTTCACTGGGCTTCACAGGCCCTACTGGATATGGAAGATCCCTGTGGCAATGGTCTTCATCGCGGCAATTTGGGGGCTTGACCGTCTGATTCGAGGGTCGAGGATGCTGTACAACCTTGTCAACAACAGCGCCACCATTTACCGGTTACCTGACAACGGTGTCCGTCTGGTCATCAAGAAATCTCTGTCGGGTGCTACTCCGGGCTCGCACTGCTTCGTCTGGATCCCCGGCGTTCGTCCATTCCAAACACACCCCTTCACCATTGTGTCTAATACCCCTCACGGGGGGCTGGAGTTGGTGCTCAGCTCCTGTGATGGTTTCACGAAGGCCTTGCATGATCGAGCTAATACCGAGGCTGGGACAACTGTGTGGGCTTCTGTCGACGGACCCTATGGGGCATTCCCTAACCCGAAGAACTACGACAAGGTCGTCTTGATTGCCGGTGGCAGCGGGGCGACGTTCACCTTCGGGTTGGCAACGAGCCTCTTACAGCACTTGGAGTCCGAATCTCATAAGCGTGTCGACTTCATCTGGGCTGTCAGAAAGAGGGGTTTGTCTAGTCTGATCATTGACATAGGTGGAGTGAACGCTGACGTGTGTGACAGAAAATTTAGAATGGTTCACGGATCACCTTCAGTCACTGAGCCAACACGGCGCAGGGGTGAACGTGTTACTACACGTTACTCGGGACGGCTCCACGGCCTCCTTGAGCGAGTCGTCGGAACTAAATGTCTCATCGCCCACTTCCCTGAAGTCGCCGAATGAGAAAGTTGAAGCTCTTCTGCCAGAGCCTGTCACGAAGCAGAGCAAGGAAACTATCCCTTCGACGGTGGCATTACCACAGGGAGATAGATCGTTGGGTCTGGAGGGGCTGTGCGACATCAAGTTCGACAAGTTGAGAGCTGGAGAAGCTATCACTAAAACACTGCAATCAGCTGCGCCTGGTCAGCGGGTGTTGATAGCTGCTTGCGGTCCGCAGTCCCTGACCGAAATCGTCCAGAACGCTGCTGCACACCGCATTGCCTCTGGCGAAATCAGCATAGAAGTACACTGCGAGAACTTCGGATGGTAACAACTCGACTATATCAAATTGCGACTTGAAGAAGGCGACGGGTCAATGATGATATGGCGTTTACAGGTAGACTGATAATCGAGGCAATCAATACGACACGACATCTTTCCGGGGCGACTGCAGTACACCAAGATTTACTAGCCACTTATGGAAATAATCATTAGACCGCTGAGTTTTCCATCTTCATCTCATATTGTACCTACGGTGTAGACCCCAGTGAGAGCCATATTCCTTTGGAGTCGTATGAAGCCAGCATCCGCGCGACAGAATAATACCGTCTTCCGTTATGTAGCACGTGGGCAACCCGGCCAGCTTTCGAAAACATTATGGATGGCCTCTAGCGTAGCAAAGAAACGGCTTCACATAATTCATGGGCTAGTCGATACCCTGGTATGGGTCTAAATTTAGCCGGTGTGAGCGGAGAGCTCGGTCGTTGTGGCAGGATTGACGATCCAGACAAGACAAGTGCCCCCCCGCTCGGTCTCCGGGCTCCTAGGATAGCTAAATCCGAGCCCCTTGACAGCTTCCAGATTCCACATTCGAACGATCAGCTAGTACGAACATTCTCTAGGCCGAGTATCTCAACAAATCGGCACCTGTCTAGGCAGATATTTTGAAAAGAAACCTTGGATTGCGACGTGTGATGTGGGAAATTCAAGCTATCAATGCTATGACTGACTCCCTGAGTAGGTATTCGCTCTTGGCCCCCTGACCATTAGATGAGATATCATCTCTACTGACTACTGTACACCAAGGTGTGTCTAGTCCGCGCCATTGCTTGTAATACAAATGTGGTGATTGGTGGATTCGGCTGAAATCTTTCACCCCGAGTGTACATCACTAAACGGGGAATGTCCTTCAGCATACAGAATCTTGCCGAAGCTTGGTCGAGCTGTGGCGATATCCTTGTTTGCCAACACCCGCCCAGAACGCAGCATCTTCGCTACGAGGGGCCCAAGCCCAGCCAGCACCTCCACTAATAGGTAGATGATAGAAGCGGAACGCAACGTAAGATGAAGTAGCGCCGATAGCGAAAGCGAACAATATATCGAAGCCGTGGTGTTGGAAGTCGTACCATCTGGAGGCGCAGATAAAGATGCACAACGCAAACGGAACAAGGGTGAGCACCACAAGATAGACGGGTGGAGCTGCTGCTTGTCTTCGAAACGAGTTGACTTGCTCGGGGAGCCTGCCTGCCCGACCTTCTCCCGCCATGCTCTCCCCATCGATGCGCGAGGGGAAAGCAGAGTGATGGGTAGCTCCCAGGTGTACCCCCTGAGGTGCCCACGGTGCGGCCACCCCAAGTTTACTCGCCAAGAAAAGCGTGAGATAGATGAGCCCTGAAGCTGCGACGGATGAGTGACCGGACGGAAAGCTGCGGAACCCCTCGTCAATCACACTCTTGTCAGGGTTGGTGCAGATGTCGGCCGATACGAGCTGTCCCATGGCGACGGTGGTAGTGTTTGATATGCCACCAACAATGTACCGGGCCAGATTTTCGAGATCGGGCTGGCAGCGGGCCAAAGCATTCGGTCGAGGTTTTCCGAGAAGGTTCTTCGTTGTGCTCACGATGAACCAGGTCGTCACAACCGATAGGATGAGTCCCAGCCATCCTGCGTGCACCTCCCAAATCTTTCTACTCCAAACAAGGGACCTTGGAGTATCTCTTGGGACTGTTCCACCAGGTACGAACAGTATGACCACTCCGAAAATCACCACTATTGGCAATGCGACGCTCAGCAGGAGCAGATTCGTTACAGATACGGTATCGGCGTGAAGCGGGAAGCTGATATCTGGGTTCTCCAGGTTGAAGGGCCGTTTTTGTGGCGACAGGTTGCCAAGCAGCAAGCCTGCCACGCCAAATGCGATGAGTAAAACCCAATCGATGGCATAGGATAGAATCAAGATAAAATTCCCCATTGTCTGGCGTTTGCGATGTGTGCCGCTGGGATCCGAAATCGATGAATAAGGTCGACGGGATTCAAAGGGACCACGATTTTGGAGGTCCTCGAGGGGAATATCGAGCATTCTGTTGTCCAAGCCGAAACGCGATGAGCTGATTGTTATTCAAATTCATGATAAACAGGACGGAATTGGACATTTATATATATTTGCACCCCAGAATGGCTGTGTGAGAATGTGACTTAGACCTGGATGCAGGGACAGCGCCTCTTCCCTAGATTCGCCCGGTTCAGTCACGGTCTCGTTCCCCGCCACATGACAAGCGCACTCTACTCCAACTTCACGCAAGGTAGCTTAGCAAGCTTAACAAGCTAGAATACGGCGTATTGCTAGACGAGACCAAGTGAGGCTGTGTCCTACTCTGGACAAGGTCTTAAATTTGTATCAGTCGGGGAAAGGCGCCACCAGAACGGCACAGATCGTCGGGGCCTAATAATGGCCTGTGACCCCTCTGTACTGGACGGACCTCTCATCTCCCCGACAGCGAGAGTTTTGACTTGACTACGGTTACTTCATTTGTCAACTTCCGCTATAGTTTTGCTCCCTTCAACAACAAATACTAAACGCCTCCTGGAATCGAAGCCTGCTTGAGGTACCTTACCACACCTGTCTACCAGGCTGATCGGCTGACGCGTCCAATAAGCCACTTCTCTTTGTGAGGGTCTGCTCATAGATGACTGGATGTGCAACTCGTACTTTGACCGATGTATATCAGCCTGGAACGAAATCATGTTGCCACCAATGTCATTGGACTGTGTCAATGACCAGCTACGAGAACTCGCAAAGAAGAGTCACAATCCCAGGCTCTCTGCGGTGCCAAAACTTTACTCATTTCGACGTAAGATCTGAACAATGCGGCGATGGTTTCATGTACACTCGGCGCAGCAAGGTAATGGCAGCATAGAACAGCCTGTGATCCGGTGTGTAAGAAGGTCTGTTCTCAGCCACATCAGGCTTGGGAGCAATAGGATAAGCATTAACGAGCTGGAAGGCGATGCTGTCTTCTCGTATTGGACGCAACTAAAGGATATGTCTTTGGTGAAATGTCTCACGGGGCTCACTCTGTGTTGAAGTGTTCCTAGCCTCCCCCTGGTATCACATGTTGATGAAGTAAAGAGCGATTATTGTTGGCGTACAATTTTCCTCTCTGGCGAGATCGCAAATCTTCCAACTCGCATGAGTTCCACGACCGTGAGCCGTCGCCATTGCTAACAGGAACTCATCTGCGAAGCTTTTGCTGGCGGGTGCACTCTAGAAATCTCACCAATGACCTATCGCTCCCTAAGGTATTCAATGCAAAAAGCGGTAAGGGCTGGAAGGGAGTGTTTAGTTCGAGATTGCGGGTGGTTGTCCTGGGTGTGTGGGCATATTGTGCGGGAAAAGGGCAGCACGTGGTCATAGAACCAATCCTTGGCAGGGCAGTCCCGTTACCAGATCATTTTAGGTGCTGCAAGCTCTTAGATTCTCTTTTTAAAACTCGTTTATACTTCAGAGCGGAATCTGGATATACGTTGCTGCTTTGTTCGGTTGCGTTCCTGTTGCATAGCAGCCTACAACTTGAGCCATTCGTTCCTCGGCCCAGAAAACCAAACCCCCTCCTTGCGTTCCCGTCCCTGCCTCCGACATCCTCGACCCTCCATAGGCTACCACGTTTGAAGGTCTTTGAATTAGGGCATCAGCTTCGGATTGTGTATCTTCTACAGTGTACACGTATCGTTAATACTCATTTGAGGTACTCAATATTGTCACTTGAACCCTGTTGCTAATTTCGTGTTCTAGCAGATTTCGTCGTGTACAACAGAACACAAAAGCGGTCCAAGTCCTCACTACGGATTCATTTTATGCTACACGACTGCCCATATTATATCTATCTCGACAGTCAACAGAGCTGGTTATCGAACATCGCATACCGAGCATAGGGTACTCCGTCATATCCGTCACGTCGTAATACATCATCGTTAACTATGGCATCGCCATAGCCGTCTTCTTTGTTCGTACGAAAGAATGCTTGGCCCGACTTCGATTATGTCCCTTTCTTCAATGCCAGAGGCAGAAAGTATGAGGTAATCCTCCGAGGCCAGGCTGTTGCTACAACGGTTGGAACAGAACCATGGGGTTCGCTTTCATCGAGAAGAGCGGTGGTAGAGCTTCGACGTGACGACATATAGACCGCCAATATATTTCCCTGTCATGCCCTTGGATAAGAATAACAGCTCCGCCAAGTCAGCAAGATTTCTTCGATCTTCTTATGGACTTCAGCTACTAGTGTAGCCTGGACGATCGATCGAGGCGTTTAAAACCCCATGGAACATGTTGGCCTCCCTCATGCTGGCCCCATGCCAAATTTTCAGTGGGAAGAAACCATTCAAAATCTCACGGTCCAGGTGCAAGCAGTCATCCATCATGCTACGATTCTGGCAAAGCATTTACTAGAAGAAATCCGTTGTGGTGCTTGGAAGAAACCCGGCGTAACGTACTCCTTTTTGGAAAACGTATTTCCTGTTAATTGTATGTTTCGATTGGAACGTCGGTGATCCAGAGTCGTTTCGCTGCCGCTGAACTACCGTAAATCTTCACCCTTAGGGGGACAACGAGGCCTGTCGGTCTATTGCCGAGTCGATCCGGTTTCTCCTACCTTATCTTCTGTTTGATGCCGATAGGTCGGCACAGATTACTTCTCCTGCTATCATATTTCCCATAAGATATGTCCACTCGCGTGGATAGATCAGAATTCAATCCAAGGATTTGTAGGATTGCAAAAAACAAGACTGTTGACGATGTATGGATCCTGCCTGGCATGTGCCTCTGGAAAGGATGCGCACGTCCAGTATACTCGTAATCTACCTGATCCTCCTCCAAAGCTGGATAGTTTCTAAATCGCAATGGTTCTGGACTTGGAGTTTGATGAACATTGACAGAAATGACCTTGTTGTGCTCAGAGAGTTCTACAGCAACGTCCAAGTCAGTGATCTTATGTGCGGTCAATATCTTCATAGCAAAGCAAGAACTGCGCGCATAGTGATCCCAAAGCCAAGCCATCACACCCATCATCAAATAGCGTTTGATGTATCGATAGCGAGTCTTACTTGAGCACCTCTATTGTCAGCGTGTTTTATGCAACTTGGAATTATATCAGAATTTGGATATCTGGCCATGACATCGGCTAGCTAAGGTAGCCTCTAGGTTGGGTATAATATTAAGCACAGCTACGCCGATGGCAAATGAGCAAGAAAATGCTTTATACTAAAGCTTCACGGACACGCTGCTTTTCTTACAAATTTATAGTCTTCTCGGAGGGCGTCGCGATGTCAATCATTTCGTTTGAGCGCTGAAGTCGCGCAATCTACTCCTTCCGGCCTGAGTCGCGAGGTAGTAACCTACGATGCACCTCGCCACGTCTTCGACTAACCGATACCATCGTACGGCGACATGTTTTTATCACCCTGTCATTGGTCCCAGGCATATCTATGATTTATTCGCTTCTAATCAGACCGTTGCCTTAGCGACGTAGATTCGCCGGCATGCTGCGACTTCTGCGATATGGAGCTTCCTTCATTCTGCACAACAGATTTCACAGCTTATGCGGCATTGTCAAATGATTTTGAGCCTTGTCTATACCTCATCCGTCCCTGAATGTATTCTAAGTATGCTCGGAGGATTCGAATGCCCATTCTCCAGTGTGGATGGCTTCGTTATCAGTTCGGTCGCCAGGCACTCGAGATGCGCACTTTCGGCTTCAAGAGAAGCCCATCCTCGGCCAACTTACAGACCAAGCTTCCTGGGAGTTTGGTAGCTGATTCAAAAGCTTTACAAACCTCATATCGACAAGATTCTCACAATGCTAAAGCATTATGAAGCACCTTAGCGACGGGGACCCTCGCTCAGCAAGAGATCAGCTGTTTCTGCCGCGAACAGGCATCCAAGAAAGTCCGCGTTGACTGGACGACCTTTGCATGCCACGACCAAGGCTATATGAGGGGGTCAATCGCTCGAACATCATCATACTTGACACGGAGTGCTAAGACAAGGAACAGGAGGTGATGCTGTAGGCCTTCGACCAAATACGCCCTTTACTACCCCAGCTTTGCCCTTTGCTAATAGTACTTTGTTCCTTCACATAGTGCATTATCGTATCTGACCCCGTGCGAAACAACGACTTTCAAAACGACTGCCTTGACATCAATGGATTGCAAACGGCGGAGTGCAGCCCATGAGCAGACTCGAATCACAGCAAAGTATTGTAGAGGGACAGCTGGGAAAGGCCGCAATTTTGCAAATACATGATTGAGATATCCTGTTTGTGTGCGACTAGCCAGAAGGTGAATGGGACCGGTGGATTGAAAGGGATCAACATCCATATGAACTTTCAAATTGGCTCGGATCACGACGTCCTCAATGATGTTCACACTGAAGAAAAGCTCACGACGTCAAAATATATAGTTCCAATGTTCTAATTGAGAAGGAATGAGCTAGTTCACAGTCTCAAGAGTAAACTCCTTCACCACAACTGAGCCTCCGAGAGACTTTGTAGCATAGTTGAACACCGCGAAACGGAATGCTAGGAAGAATTGCCACCTGTTGTGTAGCGGGTAGTCCGGTCCAAGTTGAGTGAATTTCTCTCCATCAAAGCTGTACAGCAGCTGACTCGGGTTATCCGCCTCAACTCCAAAGGTCGGGTGGACGTCTGCAACTATGCGTAGGTAGATGTCTGCAGAACCGTTGGCAACCCCTGATAGGTCGACTTCAGATTCGGTGGCGGTAGCCACGATCGTGCCATTGGAGGTGGTCTGCCAGCCCGAACTCTCCGACAAGATGAGATCATGAACCACAACGAGCTTCAAACCATTGCCCACCTTCCGGAAACCAATGTAAGCAGACTCGTCGCGGAAGATCGAGACGCCAGCTACATCGCCATCGACCATGTTGCCGAGATTCAGTCGGAACGTGCCGCTGCTCTTGGGCCCCTGGATTCTGTGGGCAAGAGTGTTTCTCGCTTTATACAAATCGTCTGTGATGGTGGCCGTGTGTAGTGTAAGGCCTTCAGAACCGAGCTCCCACGCGGAGTTGTCCGGGTTGTGGTTGAAGGCCCATTCAGCCGAGAGAACAGAGCTGCCGAAGTTGTCGGTATACGCTCCAGCTGCCTTTACCTTCTTTTCCGTCTGGATGGGCATTGGGTAAGTTTCGCCCCATCCCCCGACTTCATCCGTAACGATGTGAGGCCAACCTTCTTCGTCCCATGTCAGCGGTGCCAGAACTGGAATGCGACCACTCGGATACGCGTCTAAGAATGACATGTACCACCAGTCACCATCGGGGGTATCTACAATGCCGCCCTGATGAGGTGTTCCGGAATTCGGAATCGGGGAAGCCATTCTATCGAGAACAGTGCGGTTTGTGTAAGGACCCCATGGGTTATCGGCTTTCAAGACATGCTGGCCGTCGGCGGGCTTGGTCAACCAGATGTAGTAGCTGGAACCGATGTGATAGAATCTTGCTCCTTCCAAGTACCGCACTGGGTCAACCCACACGACCTGGGAGAGAAGTTAGTGATGCTCTTCGCTTGTTCTAAGGTTCAATTGAAGCTTGCCTCGTTTCTGACTGGCTTCAGCCCATCAGGTGAGAGTTGAGCAACGCTGATATTGTACCTTCCGTATGCAACATACATCGTGTCATCGTTGTCAACAAGGACACCCAAGTCGTAGAAGCACTCGTCAATAGGCGTTTGAGCAGTCCATGGCCCTGCCGGGTCACTCGCGGTGAAAATCCAGGTCTTCATTCCGCCCGACTGGATGCACCCGTACCAGTAAAACAGGCCGTTGCTTTCCCGGTACTTCAACGAAGAAGCCCAGATACCTCCTACATAGGCGCTCGTACTACTGTTCAGGTAATACTCTTCTCCAAAGATGAGCTCGGGCACTGAATGTCCCACATACTCCCAGTCGACAAGGTTGTAACTTTTGAGCACGGGAGCTCCCGGGGAGTAATGCATCGTTGAAGCCGTGTAGTAGTATGTGTCATCAACGCGAATAACCTCCAAGTCAGCTAAATCCTGCCATAGGACAGGATTCGTGAACGTGGTATTCTGGGCTAGGGCAGAGGTCGCCGCCAGCACCAGAGCTGAAAGGAGGGAGAGCATCTTGTTCGTGACTGATCTAGAGCACAACTGATCGATACCATAGTCTTAGAGAAGACTGCAGTTGTGATAAGCTTATTATTATAGTAAGTACCCAAAGCTAGTTCATCGTGGGTCCTCTGACAAGCAGATAATGACCCTCCTCCTACCTTCTGACATGAGCCGACTTGGACTATTACACAATGCCGAGAAACGCTTACTTGCGCGCAAATAAGGCGATTGTATGAGGTTCAATCCCGGGCCAGACCTATCCTGCAATTGGTGCGCAACATCTAAGTTGGGGTTGATCTGGGGCGGCTAAAGGCGGCGGCTGGGGATGCAACTGATGAGATGAGGGGAACGGACGGAGATTCTCCAGCATCGTGCGGGGAAGCGGGCCACGGTCATGATCGTCCAGACACACTGATCGGATGAAATGCATGCTGAGCCACGTTTTCTCGAGCGGCAGATGATGGCAGAAGGCCACAACCATAGGTCCTAGGGTTGGATAATGATTTTGCTCTTCATGATATGAGGATTGTTTGCGGGGTGGTATCGCTAGGTGTATTCCCCACCTTACCCCCCAAAGACACTGGATACAAATACGGAGCAGCCTTCGGGCCTGTTGATCGGGTCGACTCTCATGACTACATGAGCGGCGTATCCTACGTGAGGCTACCCAAAACAAGAGATAAAATATCGGTTTCGGTACTAGAGCACGAGGGAGGACCATCAAGACGGTCATAGTTTGGGATCATAGTGCAATCGTTGATCTGGCTTCGTCAACTCCCGGGGATCGCTAACGCCGACCAAATTCAACTAATCCTTGCCTTATTTCAGAAGTTGGCTCTCTTCATTTTCCTAGTAACTTCTAAGTATTATCGGCTTTTCCAAGCGCAAAGCGCGCGGTTGCCTACGAGTCTGCGAGTCATTGTTCAGAAAGGGGTGAGCATTCGACTTTGCTTTTCATAAGCCAAGTCATGCCTTGTCGTGACCCGCAATAGCCTTTGAAAACACCAAGAAGTGGTCCTCAGACCCATCATCACTTGTTCTAGTAACTTGATGGTATAAATGACTGAGGAGAGCAGTGAGTTCATCCAAAGTCGACGCCGAGCAAGTGCTTGCAATAGCATGTACTGATGGCTGAGCGGAAAAGGTATGTCCAAGGAGAGTAAAGTCATTGATCGAAGGCCAGACACGTTTGAGAGTCTAGTGACGAGATTCCACCTGTCTTCATCCCGTATATTCGTCCCAGCGATGCATTAGTCGTTTTCCGAAAGAGTAGCTCCAAGAAGACTATCGTCTTGTGGGCATGAAAGAACTTGGTCTTTGCAGACGCCATATCGAATACGATCCGACTAAGGGGATGCATTTCCTTACATCGCCTCCAATGACAAAAACAGTCCTCTCCAAAGTTTCCAGGCGAGTCCATCCGATCCAGCGAATCCTCGGCAGATACGGCGGCGCCGCTCATGGCATAGACGATGTACCGTTGGGTGAAAAGCTTGACGGCATCTCGACTCCGCAGAAACTTTCAAAAATAGACCATCGAGCTTAACGCGCCCCGCGATCATGAGGGCATTCACGCCAAGACCGTATGACTGACAGCAACATGCCGGCGAATTCGATGCGTTGCACTATCAAGGCAAGGCTTTGAGTGCAGAAATGGGAAGTCTTGTCCGCTTTTGCCCCCTATGCGACCCCTTTACGGACAACACGAGGTTGCATTTCGGTTGTGGCTACCGCTCACCTGGGTCTTCTCGTTCGTCCGTGAGAACGTTGTCCTAGTAATAATAGTGAACACCGCCTCAAGGTCACTTCACTGCGAACTGATCGGAAAGCCCGGGACTCCTTGGGAGCATGGCGTGGCTTTGGGGGATGTGGATCCCTCCGCGATCTCCATGCGGAGTCTAAGTTCATCAGTCCGACCTGGGAAACACCCAGAAGATATCCGGTCGAAAGTGGAGAGGTCGTCCACCGTGCTCACGACATGCAAAGGGATCTCCCATTTTCGAACGAATGAGCAATTGTCGAAGCTAACCTACATGTACCATTATCGAAAGTTCATCCAATCATTGAAATACTCGGAAAGTGAGCAGAAGTGCTCAGAGTGACAATCTAGATGCAAACGGATGAGCCAGGCTTCGCGAGAGATGAGACGATGGTTCGGACGGTGAGGGTGGGGTGACCTTGAATGAGGCTCAAACCTTGGTTGATTGCTCCGGCTATATGCTCCGCATGATAACCCGTCAACGCTGGATCGCCAACACGGAGTCAATCGATACTTCTCCTTTTCAGGAGACTTCAGGTTGTGAAACATTTTTTCGAGAAGAAGTCTTCACGTGGAATTTTGCTTTGACGGGCGCCACTGTCACCAACTCTGAAGACCTCGCGTTAGTGATGTCAATGCTCGGCCATCGACAGCTGGGAGGCGCCAAAGTGGTGAAGTTGACGACAGCCACGTCACTAAATGAAAAGTCAAATTTGAAAGGGAGGGATATTGAGTGAATTCATATTGAGATTCTAGAAACATCGTCCTGACCTCCCGGCAATCGCAGCAGAGTTGCAAGGGCCTCCCCAGACCCAACGTCCGGCACGAGTCAATCAAGGGGCCACGATCTCCAGAAATTTAGGTTTACTTGCTTGGCTTGCTAGGAACATGATCATGCCCGAGTCTTCCGAGTGACCCAAGCCCATGGCTCGGGAAATTTGTCTCTCTCACAGCGCGAACTCGCTGCTCGCAACCGCCTCGTTTACTGTCGCTTGTTGTCTCGCGCCTTGACACACTGCGAATTAGCTTGAACAAAACACGGAGAGCTTCATCGCACAGCCCCTCCATGAACAAGCCCCTAACCAATATGCCCCCACAAACAGACACTGCCGTTGCCAAGTGCTCCCTCTCGGGATCTAGAAGGCTAGCGTCCGAACTGTTGGTTCCCTCTTCTCTCAGGGGCTGTTGAATTTTCATATAAGTAGGGCAAGAGATCGTCGAATGCTACAGACCTTTTAGGAAGTCATCATCAGCATCCAGCTCTTCGATCCAGTCTTTCGCTATACAAACACAATCGTTTCGATACTACCAACTTTCATTCCTTCGCTCAACTTCAGTAATCTCGATTTTCCCAAATCAGTCAAAATGCAGTTCACTTCCACACTCTTCTCCGTCCTCGCCGTTGCCGGCCTGGCCGCTGCCCTTCCTGTAAGCTGACTCGATCTGCTGCACTTGTTGAAACTGTGCTCGAACTCTGCATAAGCAAATATGAACTCAAACTAACAACCCAACAGCAGGCAACTCCCACCGCCACGGCCTCGGCCACCGCCACCCCTACCTGCTCTCCCGGCCCCACTATCGACTACACCGTCGTCTCCAACGACACCCTCACCATCATCTCCCAGAAGTACAGCTCCGGCATCTGCGATATCGCCAACGCCAGCAACCTCACCAACCCCAACTTCATTTCCCTCGGCCAGGTCCTCAAGGTCCCCACCTACGTCTGCAACCCCGACAACACTTCCTGCTTGTCCAAGCCCGGCACCGGCACCTGTGTCGAGGGCGGCGCGGCCACCTACACCATCGTTGCTGGCGACACCTTCTTCATCGTTGCCGAGCGCCTCGGCCTCGATGTCAACGCTCTCCTCGCTGCCAACCAGGGTGTTGACCCTCTTCTGCTTCAAATCGGCGACGTTATCAACATTCCTGTCTGTTAAGTAACCTGAAGGTTAGGGGGTCAATACGATTGTTTGGCGAGACGAACATTGGGTTGATCAAAGATTCTGGTTGGATTGGCACTTTTGTGTATGGATTGGACTTGTAGAATTTTATAGATGGTAGCTCACTGCATCAACTGAACTGGATACAGTCATGCGGCCGTTCCCATCCACTTTACATGCATGTGTTGTATCACAATATCAAGACTAAGAGTAACTATATGAGCATCCACCTGGGTCGTACTTTCTAATCCCGCAAGTACGATACAGGGAAGGGAACATTTACACGTACGCAGCTCCATCCACCTGCGATAGGAATAAATAGCTGTGAAGTTCAACTATTACCGGTCGGTTATACAATTTGATACGTTCGATTTACTTCAAAATAGGTGAAGATACAGCACAGATAAAGGTCTTTGGAATTCCGCTACATACCCCATTAACGTTAGTATTACTCGGAACCATGAGACATCAAATGATATCCAACCCATGTTCATACAAGTACATGTAGACTGATACAAGTACATGTAGATAGTCCCGCGTTTCCCGACAAGATACTTCTTTGTGAAGACATCTCTCCACAGATCACTGATTGTAGTACATGTAAATATCCTTGATCTTGAAATCCGCCTGAGTGACGGGGGGGCCGGCACTCCAGCCTTTATCACCGTTGGACCAGTTGTTAAACACCCAAGGACCAGTGGCGGTGGGCACATCGCCAGTCGTAGTCCATACCTGGACGCCGTCAACGTACCAGGTTACACGGCCAGGAGTCCAGTCGAGACGGTACTCGTGCTCGGTGGTAGTCGGGCTGGCAGGGGGAGAGATGGCGTTGTACGTCTTGATGCCATCACCGTCGGTATCTTGGTTGGTGAGCCAGAGCTTGCGAGTTCCCTGGTTGCTAAGGGAATCCGCATCAGAGAGCCATTCGATATCAGTCTCTTGGGTATCGCTTTGGTAGAAGAAAGCTCCTATGGGGTCTTGTTAGCATGGATTGGCAACTCGACTGTATATGCGCGACTTACCATTGCAGACTCCAGCAGGCTCACTGAAGATAGCGACAGTACGGACCGAAGCGTACTTGACGTTGAATGTCGTGGAAACCTCGGCAGAGCTGTAAGGCATCGTTGTCTGACCACCCGGAACCTTCAGGTTCATGTATCCGCCGCCGACAACGACATTAGCTGCGTCGAAGCGATGAGTAGGTGGGTCAGAAATGTTCCAGGTGCTCTTGTAGAGGTTGCTGGGAAGGGTAGTGCCACTCGCAAAGTTGAAAATCTGGCGCTTGGCATACGCGTAGCCGTCGACGACGTATTGACCATTTGTGACAGTTGGTGCAGGAGACCGGGTCAAAGCAAGAACCGGGCTAATTGCCGCGAGGGCAGATGCGATGAATGAGGAGCGCATTGTGATGAGAATCGAACTATGAGGCTAGGGACTTAAGTCTGAATGGCTTGAGTATCTCTTTCATCCCGTCTCTTCTTGCTGGGAGTAGCACTGGATTACTTATAGTCTTCACTGGCGGCATATATCTTTTCATCGTGAGGCATGGCCCGGCCTTAGGGCCTGGGCACGTCATGATCTGTTACTCGATGATGAAGACGCAACGTTGCTTGATTCCTGTCACGTAAGTCCATCGATTCTCTGATCTCCCCTGCATAGTCACCGAGGACCTGCTCGAAGGAAGGCGAGGGGATCCGAGGAGACGAATGACGCTCTCACGAACTAGCAGGGTCATGAAGGGGGGTTGCGCACACTCTGAAGGGATGAAAATTGGAAATCACTCAAGGCTCAGCGCAGCCAAGAAGAAGTGGCACTCCTCACCACCAATCGTTATTTCCCGCTGCGAAACATGGAGCACACCACTTCAGACCAGTTCACACAGGTTTCCCAGCGCCAAGTCCGACTTCCAAGGGTCTTCGAGGCTAGAATCAGGCTGACGGATGTGGCGTTGTCATGCGGGTACGATGCTGGGCTTCTCCCTTGGCTGAATCGCCTCGGAATTTCCATTTGATAAGTATTACCGGGTTCTAGGGAAGCCTTCATCTTTCACTCCCTTGACGTTGCCACCGGCCGAGAAAAAGTCCGCGCTTGACCGTCATCACAGCCTTAATCAGGGCGAGTAGTGAGACATTCCAGATCTTGCATCCGATGGCGGTAAACTGCAGCGACGGCAAGAGCCTAACGTCCACGAGGAAGACCCAAGGGGTGACATGTTGACCAAGGATTCCACATGCACCTGTCGATGGCAACACTCTCACTCTAAGGATTGGCTCCCCGGTCTCTCGGACTGGAGGCCCGCAGCCGCTCCCTTGACGGGCTGTCCCGCCCCGCTGCCGGGGTTCCACGCGTTTACCGACTGGTTTGCGCAGTAATTCATCTCACGTCAGTGCAGGCACCCCGGACTTTATCTGACCACCCCTGATATGTCGGTCAGTCATGTTGCTATTTGATCTATTGGAAGAACCACATGCTGAAAGACTAGGGCTGACGAATCGTAGCATTCTTCACCTCATTCACACATGAAGACAAGTTATCGATGATGCTCCGACGGTCTGGGACACGAGTGGATGGTCACATTGCATCAAATTTCAACGACTGGGCCATGAGTAAGATGGGATGAACTGACACCAAGTGAAATAGGAAGGTGGGGGAAAAGAGACGATCGTCTTGTCTCGCTTCTTTGCGAGCTCGCCTAAATGGCCGAACCAGCTGCAAGGTGGTGGGCAAGAAAATCACTCGGTCAGCCTCAGCCTGCTGCGAATGTGACAGAGTCGATAAATGTGACTATTGTCTCGGATTCGATGATGTAAAAGCCTCAAATCTTGAGTCCAAGCCATGATGTGCACTTTCGCCGAAGGGTGGTTCGACTGGAGTAGGTGGCTTGGGGTTCATGCAGGCTGGTGCAGCTGGAAGGCGGGCTGGGCTGTCGAATAAATCCACTTCACTTGGCAAAATACCACATGAAGCTCCTCGAAGGATTAATTTCATAAGTGCCCGAGCAAAAATACGAATAGTTCGGGGGGGGGGGGGATCCCAGTTTAGATAGGAGACCCCAATTTCCACTGCTAGGAGCGATACTCGGTCCACTCTGGGCCAACTCTTCGTCCTCCATCGCGCTTCAATCGCTTGGAAGAGACTCTCTCAAATTGAAAATGATAACTACTGCTCAGTTGATTGTGCATGGTGCGTCTAATTAGTAACTCTCAAGGTATGAATGCGCATGGCGGACGAATGAGTGCCATTAACGCACCGTCTATCACCTAATCCCAAAGAGCCCATGTTAACATCTCTTTTGTTATCCTCATGGTAGGCAATGGTGCTCTGAGACTGATATCTCAGCTCTTCGTAAGTTTAACGGTCGGGAGTACTCCAAGTTGTCATAGCCCTCCCGATAAACAAGTTTGATTTCCACAAATGCCATGACACTCCGTCATTCATATTAAATCTGCCGGTAACAGATTGCAAAGCCCCCAGCCCAGTCTTACTCATTAATGCTCTGTTAGCTCCATCTTAGAGTTACTGGGATGAGAAAAGGTGCTACTCTTACAGTCGTACTTTAGCTGTACGCCCAAAGGCTTGCAGCCCGGAATAACCTTCCCGCCCAAGGGGAGGGCCGTGAGAAGCAATCCGGCTCCGGGTAGCCGCAATGACAGCATGACAGTGCTGCAGAGCAAGTGCATCATGGCGTGTGATGGTGGCAGGGAGCTAACTCTTTGGCATTATCCCAATTTTATCAATGAACTCTGGATACTTAATCTTATTGGAAGGTATTCATGTGCTCATTCATTTCTTGATGCCGCAGACTCATACCTCTGAACACCTAGAAAATGAGGTAGACAGAAACCGGGTCTATCTCTGGTCAATAAGTAGAGAAGGATTACCGCCCGCCTATAGAGCGAAGGTAAGGGTACCTAGTGTAATTGGTGGTAAATTGCTTGAACCAGATGAGAGGCATGGAGATGGGCGGAAGCCCCTATTATACATTGAGTGCTCTGAGAGCCCCTACCGACCACTGTTGGGTCGCACATTTTAACACACCCATCTTCTGAACTTGACGAGTTAAACACGAAATAATGCTTATACGTATCATATGGTTGAGAGACTGACAGCCTAACGGCTTGTTCCATTTACTAGTTGGTTGTGGCAGGGCTTTTAATTGACGTGATTCGAAGCTTATGCTTTTCCCTTTCGAACAGCTGTTGCCAAAGCTAAGCCCTTATCCGTGACTACTTGTCTATCGTAAATGATATCATGTAGAGCATAGGCTACTGCATCAGAAAGGCTGCCGCCCTGAATTAAGTCTATGTGATGCGTCGTAATCGGATACCATTATCAGGTCCTCGTTTATGCACTTTGAAGCTACCAGCCTCAAATGACTCCCCCTTCTAGGTCAGTTACTTCGAAGGACCCACCACTAGCGCCTATTGCGCATTGTTCCCCGAGCCAAATGGCTCCTGGGAGCTGGCGCATACTTCAGCTTCTTCTTAGGGCTGGGAGCCACGGGCACGACCGGCTTCTGAGCTGTTTGAAGGAGTGCTTGCCGGGCTGCTCTTGCTGCCGTCTCACCGATACCGTCCTCTGGAATAATGGAAAGAGGGCGGCGGGCAATGTATCGCAGAGGATTGTAGCTGACGGGCCATACCGCGGCATGGGAACGGTTTCTCCCGTTGGCCAAGTGCGAGTGTTTGCCCCCGTTTACCAGTGTCTTCGAAGAATCCGAGCGGCCGCTGGTTTCGCTTCGTGAAGGGCTTCGGGAGCTGGATCGACTGGAGCCGGGACTCGATGTGTTGAACCACGACCCCGAAGAATACTCATTCATGGGAGTGCCGCTATATCGGGATGAGGAGGCGCTAGGGCTGGTATCCCGAGAGCTTGACTGGCTAGAAGGAACGGGCTTGCGCTTGATCTCGAATGTTGGGTGCTCGCTTCTGAGATGGAGATCCCATTGACCACCGTATTTCTCTCGATAGGCGGTTTCGAGGAAATTGCTGTAGACAGCCTTCTCTCCCATTCTCTCTTCCGCCATAATTTGCGTAAGATAGAGAAGCCGTTGGTTTTCCTGCTCAATGTGGGTCAAATTCGTTAGGGTGCCATTGGAAGACGAACCAAAGGGGGCATGTTGTTGGATGACTGTGGCTGGGGAGTAATACAGCATAGGTCCTTGCGCATGGTTATATAATTCAGGTATAGCTTTAGTTTTTCCTGTACCGATACGACGATTTTTGATAGATGCTAGAAGTCCCATGATGGCGTTTGTTGGAGAATTGATCTGAAACATGATAGTGATAGAATGGGTGATTGACGTGGTTGCCCCAGAGACTGAGTGCGGGTTGGATGTAGTTGATGATTGGAGGATGAAGGAAATCGTAGTGGGAAGAAAGGTAGGGGAGCACGCAATTAAAGCATGGAGCAACATCTTTCGGAGATAGATCAATAATGGTCCCATTAGGCGTATGGATCGACCATGATTTCATACTATTACCACCTGGATTAGAACGAATAACTTTACGGTGCCAGGCGTTAAAGTTTAATGTATAATTTACATGGCATCTTGGGAAACCACAATCAAAGAAAATTCAGGACCAAACCCCGAGCCAAGGATGGCGGCGTTTAAACAAGTGAGGAGGACGTTCCTTCACACTTTCCACGGGTTATCTTGGTACCTGATTTCTATCAAAGTTTGGCTCCAGCCTCGCGCTTGACAAGTGCCCTTAGATCTTTGCGCAAAATCTTCCCTGAGGGGCTCTTTGGGATGGCGTCGATGAAAATGACGCCACCACGAAGCTTCTTGTAACTCGCGACCTGGTCTGCCACCCACTTCTGGATTTCCTCCGAAGAAATCTGTTTCTTATCGGCGACCACATAGGCCCTAAGGGAGTGTTAATGAACCGGTCTGTGCTGGCCAGTGGAGTTTTACACATTGCGTACCTTGGGAGTTCGGTGCCTTCGCCATCGACGCCAATAACTGCCGCATCTTGGATCTTCGGGTGCGTGACCAGCAATGCTTCAAGTTCGGCTGGCGCCACCTGGAATCCGTTGTACTTGATGAGTTCCTGAAGATGGTCAGCTGTGGCTCCCTTCGAGGCATCACCGATACCATGAATCAAATGTCACGAACCTTTTTCCGATCAACGAAGTAGAACTTTCCATCCTTGAAAGACAGTCGGTCGCCCGTACAGAACCAGCCATCGACAAATGCCTCCTTATTGGCCTTGTCATTCTTGTAGTACCCCTTGGTGATGATTGGTCCGCGGCACCACATCTCCCCAGGCTGTCCGACCTCGACGTCCTTCCCCTCATCATCGACCAGGCGGGCCTCGCAGTTGGCTACAATCATAGAGACGCTGCCAGTATCGTCTGTGAGGTGGCGTGGGAGGATCGTGAATCCGCCGGTCGTTTCGCTTAGACCCCACGTCTGACCGAGGATCGCCATCCCCTTGCCCATTTTTCGCTGTGCTTCGGCTTGGGTTTCTCCTCCCAGGGCAGCAGCTCCCGTGAGGGCGAATTCTACGGTGTCGAGATGATCCTTTACCAACGGGGATTTCGCAATCATGAGATAGATTGGCGGTACGCTGAAGAACGAGGTGATTTTGTACTTTTTCGCGTAGTCCAGGAATTCCACAAAGTTGAACTTCTTCATCCAGTAGACAATGCCACCCATAAAGGTCTGATTGACAATGTAGGCCTGGAGACCGGATATATGAGCCGCCGGCAGATGCGCGAGCGTGATGTACTCCATCTTCGGGTGCGTCTTGTAATATTCTATCGTCGGCGTTGAGATGAACATGGTCTGCGCGATCATGTTTGCATGAGAAATTTTGACTGCCTTGGGGATGCCAGTGGTGCCACTGCTGTAAATGTAGCAGCCTACAGTGTTCTCGAGTCGCGTTTGGTCCGTCACCCGTTCCCAGTCTAGCTCATGCGTCGAAAGAGGGACTCGCTTATCCGTCTTGGCCTCGAACAGCTGGAACTCGTGGCTATCACCAATGTAGAGGATCCGGTCGTCGGGGAGTCCTGCTGCTGAGCCGCCAGCAGCGGCTAGTGCCTTGAGATCCGGGCTGCAGATGACCATCTTGCTCTCGGTGAGATTGATCTGACGCGCGACCTCTGGCGGGGTGGAGGACGGCGTTGACGCCGCGACGGTGCCGCCCGCTGCCATGATGCCGTAGAAGACGGTGGGTGCCATGTAGTGGCCCGTGAAGATGACCTGCACGACATCGCCTTTATTGATGCCATATTGGTGCCGGAGGGTATGGCCGAGCTGTTTGAGAGCCTTTACAAGGCGGGATTTGGTGATTGATCTGGATGGATCTGCCGCGTCGGCGTGGAGGACTGTTTCATCGCGCAGTCTTTCGTTTGGTGAGTCTGCACGTTGTCAGTACATGCATTTGGTAAAGGGCCAAGCTCGGCGATTTGTTGAGGGCTGGGGTTTGCGTGACGATGAGACTCACCGAACAGGAATGTGAGGAGGTCGACTTTGGGAAGATCAATGTGATCTGGGGACTTGTAAATCGTCTGGCCGCCCCGCTTCTCCACAACAGTAGCCATCTTGAGAGTCGTTGATTTTGTCAAATCCGGAAACTGTCGTGTTGTTGAATATCCTCGTAGAGATTCTCGCTCTCTAACATGCGTAGATGGGTTATGTAGAGCTCTACTGCAGTTCCACTTGCCGTGTGTCCACGCAACAGTCTGGAAAAGGGGAGAGATAACAAAGATGGAGATGAGGAGTTTAAAGAAGGTTAAATTGGAGTCAAGGCCGTAGACGTTGGAGGAAGTGATAGTCAGAGGTCAATGCACGCGGAATGAATTACTACTCAATAAATCAGACGTGAAGAAGTGAGCTTTTGGAGAATACTTTTGGTAGCTGACCAAGAAAAGAGAACGTTGTGTGAATCGAGCAGTTAGCTTTCCCCGCATTGCATCTCTTATCAAGATCCCGGGCCCGTCTCATGCACCGAAGCCGTGGCAAGCCGCTGGTTCCAGAGTCCCCGCGCGCGCGTTTCGCGAAACCATAGCTGATTAGATTGGCCGCTCGCTGCCGAGGGTGATTCTACGAGAGGGAGGATCGTTGCTCTGCCCGCTCGCCGACGTTCCAGTCTGCTTACTCGTTGGGGTAACCGTTTCGTTAGCGTCGTGTCTCCAAAGAGCTTGCCAGCGTGTTGGCTGCGCCCTGACGCCCTTTGGTGGGGGAGGATCTTGACCGGGGTCTTCGGTCGGTGTGTGTATGTGTGTGTGTCTTTTTGGCTGTGGATGTGCGGGGAGATTCCGTGGCGTTGAGCTATGATCCTTGCTCTTTGTGTGAGCTTCTGCTGGATTTGATTCGAGGTTAACGAGTCAAAGATTAAGGCATCTGATGCTCGACGGTGACTTCAGCAAGACTAGCACAGTTAACTATTGACAAGACCTCGGGATCGAAGAAATAACTCCAAGGGTACGCGTAGTCGTTCACTACGTCATAATGCAAGCCCCTGGTCTCAAGCTGTGAGATGAGTGCATGTGTGCCAGGAAACGATTCATTCAAGGCCTCAAATGGCCAACAGTATCCAACAGATAATCGACTAATGGCTGTGAGTTCAAAGGAAATCCAACTGTGGGATAGGTCGTCTCAGTCCCGTGAAAGTTATATATGAGACAATAAAAGATTGGTTCTCTCTTCGGATCACGAGCGAGACTTCATATCACACACGTTGACTAGCCAGTGCCGGTGCGTCTTACAACCTAAGCGTATTCTCTATTCCTTCCCTCTATGTAAGTAAGTACCGATCTTGCCAGATAACTGGATCCAACGAGAGAGCTTGAAGAATTTCATCGAGACATTGGTGGCGACACCTTCTCATAACCCCCTTCGAAAACATCCACCTCTGTCTTATCAAATTGCCTTGTCGCGGTGTTGTTATGGAAGAGATAATCCAGCTCCTCGTACGTTCGCCCCTTTGTTTCCGGCAATCGGAAAAATGCCCATATGAACGTGAGGAACGCTGAAGTTCCCCAAACGAAGCCTGTAGTACCCTTGAGGTTTAGCGCGTTCGGGTTGATGAAGAATGGCTGGAAGGCATTGGCCAGTAAATTCATAACGTAGTAGGTAGATCTGGCAACGCAAATAGTCTTCTGCCGGAGACGCGTTGACCCGACCTCGGCAGGTATGGCCCATCCAAGCTGACCGACAGACAGCTGGAAGATAAAGGTCCAGACAAGAGTAAGACAGGCCTGGACCCAGCCTATAGGTGACGAGGGTGCATTCGGCAACCGCCCTATCCTGTCGAGGATGCCAATGATGAAGAGTATCGTAGACATGCTGAACATGCCCCAGAGATAGATGCGACGACGACCAAAGTACGGCATCAGCGCGACCCAGTTGACGACGGTCCCGACCAGGGCCAGCGCGGTACCACCGACGTTGAGGTTGTAGTCGTCCTGCGGATTCAGCCCGGCTTGCTGAAAGAAATAGACCGAGTTATAGGCAAAGCTTGAACCGGAAAGCACTTGGCCTGCGAATGCTACGCAGGCGATTTCTGTGCGGCGACGTTCGACGCCGCGGAAGCAGTCCCAGTAGGTTGTTCCTGTCTGGTGCTCCTGCTCCATTCGATCGGTTTCTATAATTTCCCGCAGACGGACTTTGGCGTCTAGATTGTTGACTTTCCGTCTCTGTAGACGCAGTAAAGCCTTTTCTGCCTTGTCCAGCTGTCCGGTCCGGACAAGATGCCATGGGGATTCTGGCGCAAACACCAGCAGGGGGATGAGCAGCACCGGCCAGGACCACTGCAACGCGAACGGGATCCGGTATGACCATTCATCCTTCCGTGGCAGTAGTCCCGCGAGCACGGCCGCAGACATGAGCTGGCCGATGATGAAGCACATGTTGGTCCACGTCGTCAGGTACACCCGCAGCGTCAACGGCAAGACCTCAGATGCGTACGCGGGTGCCGACGATGCGAAGACGCCCCAGGGCAAGCCGCACGCGATCTGGCCAAGCATGAGCATGGTCTTGTTGGTCGCGAAGAAGGTGATGAAGATGCAGCCGGAGAGCACGAATAGGGAGCTGATGAGGGCGGTCTTTTGGCCACACCGCTCGACGAGGAATCCGTTGGCAATGACTCCGATGATGCAGCCGAAGGTACTGCTGTTGCCGAGCACGGCTTGCCAGAGAGCTGAGAGCTGGTCTCGGCCTTCATTGTCTTTACCGTCGCCGAATTTCTTAGCGAACTCTGGGTGAGCGAAGAAGCTGCCGATGAGGATGGTGTCGTAGCCTGTAAACTGGTCAGATTGAAGTGCTCGCGTAGTCAGCTTTGGAACTTGACTGACCTTCCATGATCACACATAGAGATACGACGAGACTCCAGAACACGGCCATCGGATAGGCGCGGATGGCATCTCGCGGTGCCATGGTACGTTCAGCGTTGATGGCATCTTGGAACCGTTGATCCATCTCCGAGCGAGTCTTGGCCAGACGAGAGCCCGAGCCGACAGACGGTCCGGCAGTAGACAACTCTTCAAGCTCGATGTCATCCGAAAGAAGAGATGCGGCATCGGCATCGGCATCGGATAGAAGGGCGAAAGCTTCGTCGTCGGCATCGTTGGGATCTGACGTTGAGTCAAAGGACGACCTTGAGGAGGTGGAGCCCGGCCCTGAAGGTCCCGAGGGAAGCGGCTGGAAGCGGGCACCGTTCCGTGAAGCGGATGCCATGGTGAGTTAAGCCGATATTGTGTGGCCAGGCGATCACGAAGGGGGCCTATGAGGCTCAAGGTTGATAGTTTGCGACTCGCTCGGTACCTTAGCTCATGGCTGGAAGTGATTGAGGCAGGCTTAGAGCTGGTTATCAACGCTCGGGTGTAGCAGGCAGAAGTTTCATCACAGCTCCCACTACGCAACGATTGAATTTGTCGTGAACTTCTGCTGCTTCGATCGCCAGAGGGTCGCTGTGAGCTACACGATAATGGACACCCTTGGATGAGCACACATCCCGCCCGTGAATGCCGTCAGCGATGCGCCGGATGAGCTGGGAGAGCACAGGCGCGTTTCAGAAGAGTCCGGCAGTGACCAGCTGGTGACAGATGGATCCGGAGACATTCCGAAATTACAAAAATCCAATGGCCGGTCGGATCGCCCAATTGCAAAGTTAATTTGTTCATGGGGAGACATGATGAACCTTTGTTCCAAGAACGGAATTACTGTGAATAGATGTTCGAATCTTGGTCGAAAATGCAAGAATATCTAACTCACAAACATAAAGACAACGCCCACATCCTGATCCCAACACGGCACGAAAGCTTTGCGTAAGTTGTACAAAGAAATACTGAGTTGTCCTCACCACTTTGTGATGACGAGACCTGGATTACCCATTCTTTAGGCGCTTCGGAGGAAAAATACCCCAAGTTCACTAATTGGGCAATTCGAAAATCCGAGGTCTCGGAGCTGGAATGTCCCAACGTGGCTAATTTACCCCCGAACCGCGCGGTGTGGGCATCAACCAGCCACATCTGGGCAGGTTTCGGACCCTTTCAAATTAGCTCATCCCAGGAGCTTAGCAATCAGCCACTCCATTTGTAAGTTGTCAGCAGTACCTTTGGTGTTGTCCGTGCTCACCGGATGCGTTTTCGTCGTGGGAGTTTCAATGTCTCTGAAGGCTTACACACTATCCGGGTGCTGGAAGCAATAATGCATTGTTTGCTCAGTACGGAACCGGGGACTCTGCTTGCGCCTCATTCACAGGTGTCAGAATGGCAGGAATATTAAAGGGTCGCACCTGCCCTCTTGTGGATGAAGGAGAGAGCATAACACAGCAAATCAATCACTCAAGCACAAACACTACAGCAACACCCCTCAAAAAGAGTAGGAAATCGTCTTCTAATTTACCATAACCATCAAATCAACGTAATATCGAAAAGAATTTCTTCCAAAAATGTCTGGACAACAAGGACGCAAGATCGCCATCGTCGGCGCCAGCGGTAACCTCGGTGGCTTCACCCTCAACGCCCTCCTCGACAAGGGCATCCACACCATCACCGCCGTCACACGCGCCGAATCCTCCGCCACACTCCCAGCCGGCGTCATTGTTAAGAAGGGCGACTACTCGGACGAAGATTTCTTGGTTTCTGCATTCAAGGACCAAGATGTGCTCATCCTGCAACTCGGCTTCGACAGCTTCATGACGGGCCAGGCCCCTCTCATCCGCGCCGCGTCCAAGGCCGGCATCAAGTGGATCCTACCCACCGAATTCGGCTCCGACCTGGCGCCGTCCAAGTTGCTCGAGGTCAGCCCCATGGTCGCGGGCAAGAAGCAGTTCCGTGATTTGACCGAGGAGCTTGGCATGAGCTGGATTGCTATCGTTAACAACCCATGGTTCGACTGGTCTCTCGGCCAGGGATTCTGGGGCATCGATATCAAGAACCGCTCTGCTAGGTTGTTTGATGGCGGAAACACAAAGTTCGTCACCACCACTATTGGCACCACCGGAAAGGCTACTGCTGGCGTTCTAAGCTTGCCTGAATCTGAGTTGGAGCAGTTCCGGAACAAGCCTGTGTACCTGAAGTCCTTCCACATCAGCCAGAGGGACATGCTGGAGAGCATCCTGCGCGCTACCGGCACAAAAGAGGCGGACTGGAAGGTTGAGGTTTTGGATGCAGAGGCTGTCGTGGCTGATTCAAATGAGAAATTCAAGCAAGGTGATCACATGGCTATGTTGGTTGGTTTCTACGTCAACCACATGCGTGAGGGTTGGGGCGGTGACTACAGCGCCAAGGTCTCTGACATGAGCAAGCTTGGTGTTTCAGAGGAGAACCTGGATGAGGTCGTCAAGAGGGTGGTGAAGGAGATTGGGGCCTAGTACGTTCGCAATTTAACTTCAATTTGAGTTATCGTATCGCAACATCGTACATATTCTAAGGACCCGCCGCATCTTAATTCATTCGAATCGACTTGAGCTAATGTGCGCGCATCACCTGTAACTTGTCCAGGGTGCATGTATTGTGATTTGCTTTGACACAATTGAGACAAATAGAGTCTTATCTAGTTGCATGCATCAAACCCCCTATGACTCCCGTCTATTAACCCACCAGTAAACCAGATAAAATCAGAAGATTGCGGATGACAAAGAAAAGGGTTAGCTTATGAAGCTTCTGAGAGTTGAAGGTCTCAAACCTCCCACTTCGCCATGTACCACCCGAGATCCCGTACTTTCCATGAGTCGGTACTTCTCCCGCCTCTGCCAGCAATGATGCCCTTCTGAGTCTCAACGCACGCCCTCTCAACAGTGCCAATAAGACCTGCCGGACCAGAGCCATACACCCAAGCATGTCCGACCGGGTACACTTTTGTGTGTTGTCCGACAACGAGAGCTCCACGAATACATGCTGTAGGATCCAGGCGCCCACTTTCTGAACTCACGTGTGCAACTACAGTAAGCTCTGGAACCGAAGAAGCCACCTCTTGGAGCTGAGTCCACTCCGTAATTGTCGAAGCCTCTCTTTGCCGCACAGCCCATACAAGAGTGAAGGTCGAGTTCGCTGGTCTTTTCTCCAGCCACCATGCCGCGAGACTCAAGGCACCAGTGATTCCAGTTCCGCCTACAACACACACGATGTGGGCAGCCGTTTTAAAACCGTCGTCACCGACACTGTAAGGCCCTTCAACCCGGACTTCAACAGCTTTACTCTCAAAGACTTGGGGGACGAGTGCGCCCAGCTTCCAAGTCCATTCCTTGTCCAGCCTCGTTTGCTTCTTTCCAGTCGTGGGCTGCAAGAGGAAAGTGGGACCAGCTCTGGTGGAAGCAGGAACCGCTGCGGTGAAAGCGTGATTCTGAAACTTGCTGAGGGATGGAATACTGAGATAGTAGTAGCTGAGAGGTTCGTGCAGAGTTTCTCCCTTCTCTTGGACGAGGTCATAGGTGCTTCCTGAGTCTTTCTTCGATACTGGCAGATGCGTGGAAATTCTGAGCCAATTACTGCCTGCATTTTCCAAGGTTGCACCCGTCTTCGAGGCAATACCGCCCGTCTGTCCGCCAAAAAGTCTGCATGCCCAGTCGGCGACCCAGAGAAATAGTCCAGGAAGGAGGAGATAAAAGTCAGTACTGGCGTGGACGCACGCCCCAATGAAGATGACTAGACCGAAAATGACGTGGTTGTAGTAGAAAAAGTTGTAGTGATTTCTCCGAATCCATGGAAGTGAGGTGATTATGATCAACCATACGGGCAATATGGCACCTATGCCAGTGTATGTGGTCATAGTGAACCATTCGCTTCTTTGCTTGCTCTCCGATAGAGTCATTGCTGGGTTGCCGGTTGCGAATGCTTCCTCCTTTGCCTCGTCGCCCTCGCTGCTGGAATCTGTTGCGTAGAGCTGCGCCTAATTAGAGTCTGCATCCAGAACCACAAATTGATCATGAGCTTACAATGTAGGTAACTCCATGCGCGGTTGCTGATGCTGAGAAGAGGTATGCAACGATCTTATGCGCGTATAAAAGCGTGCTGTGATGCAACGAGAACCCCCTGCCAAGCAGACTGTTTCTTGAAACAGGGATGACCAGTAGTCCAAGAAGGATATCGGCATAATGGCCAGTGACTCCCGTAATCGTGAGTTTAAGCTTGGCGCTCGCCCATCCCAAGGGGTCAGCTCTGAAACCCCAGAAATCCCGTTGAGCAGGCAGCCAAAAGAGAGTCGTAGAGGCAACCACCACCAAAATCCAGACACAAGCTAAGATACCACCAACAGTGACTCGTTTGCCTCCCAAGGGCATACGAAAAAGATGGTAACCACTCAGGGTATGAGCCCACGTGGTGTAAGATCGAAGGAGGAGGAAACAGCCGAAGCCGGCGACTAGGCCAAAGTAGACTAGAATGTGTAACCTTGTCTCGAATTCGAAATAGTCCTCGGAGCAAAACGTTGCGTAGCATGGTGCAAAGGTGAGTGCGATTGTTCCTGCTGACGATATAACAAATGTTAGGAGCAACAACAGGATATGTACTGGTTGTTTCATAGTTGCTAATGAATTGCAAAGGACGGAGACTGTAGTCGAAGTATGAGAAGAGCACAATTATCAAAGAACAAGATGAGATGAGTTTTCATTCAATCTGCTTCAACTGGATTATTGCCAGTCCTTTAAGTCCAGTCGCGGGCAAAGAGTTCGTCAGCAAAGACCCTTTGCAAAGTTCAGATTGATTATCCACGACTTGGCACTCGTCTGAGCCTCTTGCTATCTTTGGAAACCACAGCAAGAACAAGAGGCTTCTCCAGCAGTTGCATACTTGCCAAGATAAATCGTGTTAGGAGCGACCATGTCATGGGTAGCTTTCGATTGTGACGGGGAATAAAGTCAATGTCCGACGGAGTTTTATGGTCACAAGTGCACCCAGCGGACGAGAACTACTGGAATCTACGCCCCTTACAACAAGTGCCAAGAGATCTATCGGCATTGTAGGCCACTGCAAAGTGTCCGAATAGATAGATGCGAAGAGTGACCCACTCTCTGTCTACCTAAACCTCTAGGTTGTAAGCCTATAGGTAACCCTGAATCGGAGAGTACGGAGAACCCTACACGTGGAAAACTCACTTATGCGGAGATGATTGTCAAAGCTATTGCCGCCTACACGCCCTTCCAAACGGACTCGTCTGTTTGAAAAGAATTATGGTGGATCTATCGAAGTCTGAATGCTCTGGATTTATCGTCTGCTTGTCCCCGTACCTCGAAGTCCTTTCCTAGCGCCTTTACGTCGAGTACGTGCCTTGAGGCGATAACGACATGACTTTCGAAGTGGTTGCTGTCGCTGAATGCTCTGAAGCTTTCCGACATCGAAGTTGTGATGGAAGTCATGAAAGATAGGGGGCACGTCTGTCCCAGAACGAGGGTTCTTGGGACATTTCGTTGCAAGCTGCTTTTTGAAGCCGATTGCGACTTTCTAACTTTATTGCAACTTCAGCATGTTGAGTGGGCAGGTGATGACCGTATCGGAATTAGAGTGAACAGTCTAGGTGCAGTATCAGACTTCTTCTGACTAGCTGATCGCGCAACTCATTCTTCACAAGTTGTGCACGATCTGCTTGGCCATGGTTCGGATTCGTTGTCCTAAATCAGGCCATTGGCTTCGGTTCAGACTCCTCCTCGGGCAGGGCGGACTTGGCAGCTATGAAGCTACTGCATGGTAGATAGGTCGAATGGTTCGACCCTGCATTCAAGACCCTACGACCATGATCCTCACAGATGTTGAAAATTTCGTCAAGCGGTCCGCAAGGGGTAGACGTCCGGCCTTCGTGAGAAAGATTGAGGCCAAGCCTCCGAGCTGACCTGTCATTACGGGACGTTTGGCAGGCAGCCGTTTACTCCCTGTGTATCGTGCGTTAGCCGCTAGGCTTAAGCTTATTTTGCCAGCCATACTGGTGACGGACACTATCACCACCACTTCTCTCAGCTGGAACGCAACAAGCCATGTACAAGAGCTACACCATATTTCTCAAGTCATCGTCAGAACTGTCGATGTTTTCCCGAAAGATTGTAGACGATACTACCGTTGTTACCTTGCAGTTTACCCGAATCCAGATATTTCTGGACGCGGAGTAAGTCTCGTCACCCGAGATTTTCAAGGAACATCCAAGACATTATTAACATGATCCATAGTACTCACGGCCTTTGTAGTGTCCGCTTATCTAGTGCTAGCTTTAATCGTTTGGGCGTACTGGTTTGGGGCCTTGCCGGAGGGTCTCGTGCGCAAAGTTGACCGAAGTCTCTTTTTCGCTCGCAGAGAGCACCCCGATGACAGATGGAGAATGATGGTTGTGGAGCTTGTTTTGATGTTGAGCGATCAGCAACTTCTCACTGGTCTTACCATTCTCTTGGTCGGTTCCAGTCAAGCATTAGGGGGCTGTCTTGGCGTATACCATTGGAACACTGTCATCTACCTGGGGTGGCTCAGCTCAACAGTTCATCTCATGTCCCTATCAGTACTTCGGGAGCGACTAGGAACGAATAAGATCCTGCGGTTTGTTCGACTGCTCGCCATGATCGCAATCCTTGGGCTTCTCCTTGCTGCCCTGGTCCCGACAGTCACAGACGGGTGGGTAAGCACAACTGCAGTTCTCTCCGATCATTTCGGACCAGGGCTACCAGTACATTGTCTTTGGGATGTCCATTATTGCGGCGTGAACCAATCGAGCGATTCTTGGATATCGTATACTTCTCTCCTCGGGGCCTTCGCCGGGAAATTGTGCCAATTCTTCGGCGGAAGTCGGAAAAAGGTACGTTTTTGGGGACGAGCCCGCTTGGATTATTTTCTCGAGAAGACTGCAAGGCGCATACTGCAGAAACGGCCAAGGTGGCATACGCGAGTAACTTACAAGACTATTATCGGCATTTACGTCCCTCTAGTGGCTTGTATGGAGCTCTTGAAATCATTCATGTTCACCATGTTTCTTCTCGCATTCACATTGGTATGGGGTACGTATTAGCTTTTCCATCGCAAGGGCCAAGTTGGGAAGGAATTAATTTCAGCCGAGCGCAAGATGGGCTTAGATCAATTACCTCCAATTCTGCTGCTGTCTCAGCCTATGTTTGTGGCTCTTCAGATTTATCTGGGTGAGTGAAAGATCTGTCGGAACCAGTGCCAACTTGAAGCTGTCACAACAGGTCACTGACTAACAAGTATCGTCTGCAAGAACAAGTTGTAAGCCCCATCCGCCGACCGTCAGCAACATCTCTCCCCTTTGGAACTCTACATTCTCTTCGCTTGAAACCTCAGGAACTTTAGCAGAGGCAATCCAGAGTCATCACGGTTTACTATCGGCCTCATCAAAAGCCACTGGGCAGCTTCAAGACCCAGTCATTGATCATCTTTACCGATCCAAGGTCTTTCTTAGCTTTATGGTATGGCTTTGTTTGACCATAGTACTTCAGGTGGCGTTGGCTTTTGCTTCGCCTGACGGTCGGACCGGCCTTCTCGAATTTTCGATTCCTATTACGGTTGTTAATCCCTTCATATCCTTTCCTATGTTCTTACCCCGTGGTCTAAACGACTTGCGTGACAACCAATCAATGTCCCAAAGGTCATTACCAAACTAGGCGAAGTTGCCAGAAATTCAACTTACTTAATGGAATAAACTAGTCTTTTATCTTGAACCGTCGCAATTGCTTGTACTATTCACTACCGTCTACTTAATCTGAAGAATTTACGTGATAATACACTCCGAAGCAGAGAGCAGTTGTGCAAGCACCCGAGTCCCGCAACACAGTTCTTTCTGTTTGAAAATAAGGCTTAGCTGCATAGAACTCCTGGCCCAAAACCGGAGCAATATGTGACATAGGATTATCGCACACTGGCACTGCACTGAGAATACCAACATAAACGAAGAATTTCCTTCTACTTTCACCGACTCAAGTTGCGGTTGAAAGACATGCGATGGGATCTAATAATTCAAGTCGCATGTACAAAAGGTCGATGCAGTCTCCTGGAACGTCAGTTGGTTGATACCAACAACTTCCTAATATCGAGTGGCATATCTCCTCCAATCTCCTCCAAGTACCATTACCCAAGGACATTGGTGAGAGGCAGTAGACCTCAACCCCGATGCGTTGCAATTGTCTTATTCGCGATGCTGCTATGCTCGGATCGACAAGGATCCCCCCGCTGAAGATGCAGAGCCGAAGAACCGGAGCAACGGCCCCGCAGCGCCAATACCACCAATGACCTCTGGGACCGGGCGCACGTGTAAGCCGCGGCTCAAGATATGCCATTCATAAAGAGGACTTACACTGTTTCCATGCCTTGCAAGCCTGGCAAACTTACGGAGTATACCCATCTGAGTATGCACGATTGATAAGAAGAGGGGTTCGCGAATGCTACTCTACGATAATCCCTGGTAACTGTCGTCATTGAGAGAAGACTAACGATTTTTGATGTCCGGTGAAGGGATTCAATGTCCAATCATTGTTGAGATGATTACCCACGAGCCCGGCCGTCTGAAGAAAGCACGTGGCGAGCGTCCATTCAGAGCGAGAAACAAACAGCCTGGGATGGAAGCTGCGGAAGCTCATCCTAGGCACCTTGCTCCAGGAACCAAATTGAAATAGGAGTTCATAAATGGCGGCCTCCGCCATCAAAGCTTATCGATGGCTCTTGCTTGGCAACCAACTGGTCAGCTCTTCGCAGTCATTTCATTGGCACCTCAATTTTCTACACATTGATAGGCACAGCCAATATGGTTCAGGCCATCTTTGCTGTCTTGGCCCTGGCCACTGCGGCATCGGGTGCCTTTACAGGTAACCTTAACTACCTGTCGCCGTCCAAGCACCACGCCTCGCTCGGTGTCTCCATCAACAAGGTCGCCAAGCGCACTTACGCCAACTCCCACTGGGATCCGGCCAAGCTCAACTTCACGCATGGCGTGGCGTCCGGCGACCCGTACGAAGACAGCGTCATCTTGTGGACGCGAGCTGCCCCGACAGCCGACAATGATAAGAGCAATCTGACCGTCAGCGGCTACGTTCCTCTTTATGACCACAGCACCGAGGACTACGTGAAGAAGAGTGACTCGCCGGTCTGCGTTGACTGGAAAATCAGCGCGAGCAAGAGTCTTGATTCTGTTGTTGACTCTGGTACTGCTTACACGAGCTCTGATGTGGATTACACTGTCAAAGTTGAGGCCAAGCGGTTGACGCCTTTCACGGTCTACTGTAAGTTGCGACTGTTCAGACTTGACCAAGGAGGGTAATTGACACACAGTCAAGACTATCAGTTTGGTATCTGCAACTCCAACAAGACGTCTCCGATCGGTCGCACAAAGACAATCCCTTCAAAGAACTCCCGAGTTGAAACGCCGATCAAGCTTGCCGTTTACTCCTGCAGCAACTACCGTACGTCATGATAAAATTTCTGCACTAGACGTACAGGATATTGTACACTAACTGTGCGAAGCTTTTGGTTTCTTTAACGCATACGGCAACCCAGTACGAAAGGACTCAGTCGATTACGTGATCCATCTTGGGGACTACATTTACGAGTATGGCAATGGCGAGTACGGTTGGGGCAATTCAATCGATAGAATCCCTCTTCCCGATCGCCAGATCTACACGTAAGTAACTTTCAAAATTTTGTTACAGGGAACCAGTCAACCTGACTATTTAGGAAGTCTATATGACTACCGCAAGCGCATTGCGACCTACAGAACCGATTTGGACTTGGTAGCTAGCCACCAGAGTTTCCCTTGGATCCCCGTTTGGGATGATCACGGTCCGTAGCAGCTCTCTCTTGTCCTGTGTAGGCTGGGACTAACTAGAAACAGAGGTCTCGGACAATACGTGGAGAGATGGCGCGTCTGAGCTCAACAACACTGAAGAATCTTTCATCGCTGATGGAGGTGTCTCGGTTGATCAGCGCAAGATGAACGCTGTTCGCGCATACTTTGAGTGGAGTATGACGAATTCTTTACCATTTATGATACCGATGCTAACGCCATCAAAGTGCCCATCCGCCAAGTCGATATGGATGACAACCTCCGCATCTGGAGAGAATTCAACTTTGGCAACCTCTTCGACCTTGTGATGCTAGATACTCGCCAGTATGATCGCGCTGTAAGTAACCCCCTCCTCACGCGAGACTTTCAGCACCCATATAATTTTCCCCGCCATAGATCACCGATGTCTATACCAACACCGACTACGTCCATGCCATTTCCAACGACGCAAGCCGCTCCCTTATGGGCCCCCGCCAAGAAGCCTGGTTCTACAAAACCCTCCGCCAAAGCTCCACCCGCGGCGCGACCTGGCGCGTCATCGGCAACCAAATCATCTTCAGCCGCATGAACGAGAGCCTGGCCCTCGGTGCCGAGAACCCGATGAACTACGACCAATGGGACGGATACCAAGCCAACCGCAACCGCACCTTCCAGGTCCTGTACGAGGAAAACGTCGGCAACAATATCTTCCTCGCGGGTGACTCACACGCCTCGTGGGTTTCCGATCTTGTTTGGCTCGGCGAGCACGAGTACGACCAGAACACGGGCTCTGGCTCCGTCGGCGTCGAGTTTGCGGGCTCGGCTGTGAGCTCACCGTGCCCGATTGGGCAGAATGTCTCGCTGGCGGTGGCGAATGCGGGATCCGCGTGGCTTACGGCTGCGAACCGCGAGTTGCAGTGGCAAGACCTATTTTACAGGGGCTATTATGAGCTCAGCATCGACTACGATGCTGTGAACGCTTCGTTCTTTGGTATCCCTACGACGAGAATCAAGCAAGGATACGAGATCTCCTTGGCCAACTTTACTGTGCTGGCTGGTGAGAATAAGCTGCGTCGTCTGAACGGTTCTGCGGCTGTTGGAGGTGTTGCTGAGAGTGGCAGCTTGAAGAATGGTCGCGTTGTACAGACGAACTTGACGCATGATACAGGCAGCGGCGCGTACCTGAAGTACGACTCGCCTTGAGGCGTGCATTGACGACGAGACAGGAAGTTTTCTATTCTCTTTGGACATAATTACGTTCCTTGCTATGGTGTAGGCGAAGAACAATTCCCGTGAGCCTGTTTGTCGCAGGCGCACTTTCAAGTACATATTCTTTTCGATACCTAAAGTAGTCACATTCACACACAGCCAAAACTCAGGTGCACCTCACTTAGCGTGCAAAGTGCCGAGCGCCGGCCCCACAACCCACTAAATCAACTTCGTCCCATGAACAACGTCCCACGGATATGTCTCCCCTTCACCCCAACAACACCGCACAAGCACTCGATCTGATTCCCTAGATCTCTGATTCGCGGCAACGATATCTTGGCAGAGACGTTGGAATAGTACAAGAATATGACAGATATGGATGTCGATTTGAGACCGGATCGTCGAACCAGCACCCGGAAACCGGCAAGCCCACCCGCAGTGGGCGCTTCAACGCCTACGGCATCAGCCAGACGCTTCCGCTCGGCTTCTCAAGCCGAGGCTGCTCGGACATCCAATGCGTGCCAAATTTGTCGGGACAAGAAGGTCAAGTGCTCCGGTCAACGGCCTTGCAAGTACTGCTCCAAGCGGGGGCTGGATTGTGTGTTTTCTGCTTCGGAGAAGAGGAAGTTGTATTCCATCTCGTAGGTTTTGCTCCAGCTCCACTGCGGTGATTTACTGTCGACATCAATGAGGGTAACCTGGTAGCTGAAAACAAAATAACACGGTGCAGGCAGATACGCGAGCTTGAGAACAAAGTTGCCTATTATGAGCGACGAAGTAGAGAGAAGTCGGCTCCCGAGGTCGCTGCTTCAGCGCAGTTGCACGATGTCGAAGATTCTTCGAATGAGATCACAGTCATGCATTTTGACGACCAGCCAGATGGTGACAGCACAGTTCCATCACCCGCTATACTGGTTCAGCCTGGGCCGACGATGTCTCAATCAGCAATATCCCCCACCCTCGAAAGAACGAGAACCTCGGAGGTCCAGGCAGGAAGAGGTAAGTGTACTTTTATATATCGACCCTCAGACAACATTTTTGTGCCTCGGATACTCATCCCGGCGTAAAGCAATTGCACCCGAGTCCGCCCTCTCCTCGAGCGAGACCTTCGGATCCGAGATTAAGACGCTCCTCGTCTCCCGCTCCAACCCCGGCTCAGCCGCCAGCCCGACGTCCACCATCAACGCCGTGACTCCGCTTCCGCACATCGATAGATGCGCCATAGAGATAGCGATAGGAAACCAGTGGCCGACGGAAGAGGAAGCTCACGCGATGCTCGACGTCGTCGTCTTCAACGTCGGTATTTCGCAGCAGCTCTTTGACGTGCGTGCTTTTTCGGACAATCTGTCCTTCCTGTATCATGAGTCCAATGCCGCCGATATGCGGTTGCCGGAGACTTGGATAGTAGAAGCACTACTTATCTTTGCGGTCGGGAGGCTACTACAGGGACAGGATGACGAGGATGGAGGGCTTCCGGGGACGATGTTCTTCCGGGAGGCAGTGAAAAGGACGCCTTTGCTGAGTGATATGCGGAAGCATGGTATCATTGGGGTGGAAATTATGGCTTTAACTGCGTTATACCTGCAAATTACGGATCGAAAGGATGATGCATATCTACATGCAAGTTGAGTTTAGCTTGGCATCCGCATGATTGGTTTGCTAACTTGTGTAGTCCAACACTGCTTTGCGACTGGCCATCAGCCATGGTATGCACCGAGCAAACACATGTCAGAACCTACGGCGGTCGGAGAGCGTACATAGGAACAGGTTGTGGTGGTCAATCTACATGCAGGAAAGGTAGGTACTAAATCGTGAAGTCTTGTCCGGGACTGAAGCTACAGGCAACTGACTCTCTACCCAGGAGGTTATGCGCTGCAGGAGGATTTCCCATGTCCATAGAAGACTACGCGATAACCACAAAACCACCATACGAGGTGCTAGGCTTCCCATCTGCTACTGCATTAGGCGTCAACGTTCTAGCGGCAAGAATCACCGGCAAGATAACCGCCAGTTAGTCGCCATGTATTTGGTACGACTCGGGACAAGACTGACTTCATGACAGCAATCTACTCGCAAAGGGGAGACCCTGAGGCGACCTTTATCAACAATGTCCAAGATATTCTACACTCACTGTACGAAGTGGAAAAGACTATGCCTTCGGAGTACTCAATGGAGATTAAGCACTCGGGTTTAATCGTTGCAGGACGACCCTTCATGGAAGCAGCCATCACAGAATCAAGAACTAGCTCCAGCTTGCATATCTCGGTCTACTCGGTACTAAATGATCAGCTTTTGGAGACAGGAGATGTTTGCTAATGCACGTAGGCTGTGATCCATACCGTTCGACCAATCTTGCTCTACATGGCTCGAAATAGCCGCGATCCAGAGCGTAACGGCTCCCATAGTGACGTCAGTCCGGCACTGGTACGCCTCGCTGAGATATGTATCGAAACCGCAAGTAAGACCCTCGTTATTCTGCAAGAGCTCCAGAAGAGAGAAATACTCGGTAGGCATATTTTTATACTCCCATACGCTTTTCTCGTTAACGATCTTTGATGCACAGCAAAAAACGCATTCCTCGATCTAGATGCGACATTCTCCGTGGGCTTTGTATTCGTCCTCGTTGAGGCCATAAATCCAGGCAACATACTTGGGCACAAAGGCATCGACGGGTCAAGGGCCATTCTCAGGTATCTCGTAGCCCTAGGTAATCGACCTGCGGCCAGTCGCTTGGCGGAACTCGATCAGATGTGTACGCATCTCGCTCTACCCGTCCACCAGTCTGGCGGCCAGACTCCCCATCCGTCGTTCATAGATCTCCTGACGCAGAAATTTTCGTTTTCGAGTGGGTACGGAAACTTTGATGTGGCCCTGGAAGGACCATTAGCCATCGACGGTCCGGCAATACCGAGCGCTCAGGGACTATCTGATGGCCAGGAGAACGCTGAGCTAGTAGCGGGAGTCCATGATATAGATGGCCAACACGACTTCGGCTTCAGTGGGGCCGATTTGGCGAGCATACCGCTGGAGGGCGAGGACAGCCTATACTGGGTCTACCACACCCCCGGGTTCTCGTTCACTGGCGTCGAGCAGACGGATTGGGAAGCTCTCGAAAACCAGATTCCCTGGGGCAGCCAACAGTGATCCTTGTACTGTCAGCCTCCCAACGGAAACAGTACATGGAAAAGAGTCTGGTGCGGGTGCGCTGTAGCCCGGCAACTTCAACCATCCTCGGTAACTTCCCAGTCTGATATTGTTTCAGTGACCAACACGTCTAGCTCAACGCCATCAATCTACGCCGAGGCGGATGCTCTGCACTAATTCTCGGGTGTGGTTCCCGAGGGCAAGTAAACCCATAGTCTCCGGCCCAGGGTTCCGCGCATGAAACAGGGGGCCGATAGCAGAGGTCCCAGGCTTCACGCCCAAGGCAAATCGCGAGACTCGGTCTGTTCCTTCTTCAGGTTTGCTGGATTGCGGAGAGTCTGGGGCAAACCCCGCAATCTCCTGACCCCCACGATGGACCGTGTGCTTCCCCAGGTACCAAAGGTAGCCCACTTTGGAAGCAGACGACGAGGATACGACTACTTAAGGTCACACGAGATCCCTTCCTGAATTTCGCTTTATTTATAAACCCCTTAGAATTTTGACGGGAGACTGTCTTATCAGAATTCCAGTCTCTAGCCCATTGAGCTAAAGATTTGACACAGTTGCCGCCGACTACGTGGTCGTATGACTAACATACAACTCACCGACAGACGGCCTCCTAGTATCAACAGGTAACAATTGTTGACTTGACTACGAGAAATGGCGAATGTGAAAGATAATCCGCAAGCTGCCACGGCTGAAGAGCTAGAGATGACCAAGAAGCAAGACGAGGAACATGTAGCGTTTGAGCAAATCAGCCCCGAGGAGGAAGCAGCTCTCGTTCGAAAGCTCGATCGAGTATTGATGCCCCTAATGGCGTTTGTCTATTTCTTCCAGTGTAAGTTTGCCTTCTTAAACTCTCATGAGTGCCCTCGCTCTAACTGTCCCCGCCAACAGATCTCGACAAGCAATCCATCAACTACGCCTCAGTCTTTGGTCTCCGCAAAGACCTCCACCTAACAGGCCAAGACTACTCCTGGATCATATCTCTCTTCTACTTCGGCCAGCTATGCTCCGAGTACCCCGCCGCCTACCTGATGGGCCGCCTCCCCATAACTCTCTTCGTGGGAATCACAATCATCGCCTGGGGCGCCGTCGAAATGACCCTCGGCGCAACGCAGGATTTTGCAGGCCTCGCGGCAGCTCGCTTCTTCCTCGGCTTCGCAGAAGGCGCCGTGTCCCCGGCCTTCATCATCGTCACGTCAAACTGGTACCGCCGCCGCGAGCACCCGATCCGCGTCGCGACGTGGGTGTCCATGTCGGGCGTCTCGCAGGTGCTCGGCGCGCTGATGATGTACGGGATTGGCGGCGCGTCGGCGATGGCGCTCGAGAAGTGGAAAGTTATGTTTCTTATCAGCGGCGGGTTGACGGCGGCGTGTGGTGTTGCTTTCTGTGTGCTTATGCCGAGGGATACTACTACAGCATGGTTCTTGAACGAGAGGGAGAGAGAGATTGCGACGAGGAGGTTGGCTCTTGATCGCGGTACTAGAGACCGCGCGGAGTTTAACACAAAGCAGATGTATGAGGCGTTGAGGCAGCCAGTGACGTGGCTGTATTTCACGATGGCGCTTTGCATCACACTGACGACTCCTATTCTAAAGGTAAATGTCCCCCCTCACTTTCTTTAGTAGCGAATAGACCTGACACTGCGTTGTTCAGTTCTCTTCCCTTGTCATCAACGGTTTCGGCTACTCCTCCTTCACAACAATGCTCGTCGGCCTCCCCGGCGGCGCAATCAGCTTCATCACAATCTGGGCTAGCGCCCTCATCCCGCGCTTCCTTCCCGATACGCGAATCTACACCTCCATAGGCCTCTCCGTCGTCCCGCTCCTCGGATCCGCCATGCTCCTCGCGCTACCCCTATACGGCGCTGAGTGGGGCATCGTGGCAAGCACCTGGCTCGCGGCGTGCTGCAGCGCGCTCCTCAGCTCCACAGCGTCAATGATGGCGTCCAACGTCAAGGGGAACACCAAGAAGAGCGTCGTTAGCGCGGGGTTTTTTATCGTATACTGCGTTGGGTGTATTGTTTCCCCGCAGGCTTGGACGGAGGGGGACGCGCCTAGGTATACCAAGGGATGTATCTTGAGTATTGCGAGTTGGGTGGGGTTGATTGTCACGTATGCTGTGTATGGAGTCGTTTTGAGGAGGGAGAATGTGAGGAGGGATAGGCTTGCTGCGGAGGGGAGGTATGAGTATGATGTTGGGGGCTATGGTGGGGGAGAGGAGGCGGTGCAGATGGGCGTTGCAGTTGATTCTGACTTGACGGATGTGCAGGACAAGGCATTCCGGTACAGCTTGTGAGACTGGGAACAAGGTTTGCGTATCTCACCGAGGAGTGATGTATGAGGGCTGGAACTCTGTACGCATTCAATTTGGTTCCAAGCTCAGGTTAGAAGACGGGCGACATGCTAGTTATAAGCTGATCTTGCTTGTGTCTAAGAAATGCCAAGTACTAGCCTACTAGGTAGCAGCTACTTTGTCCCACAATGCACTACTGCGAGAAAGATTCATTGCTGGCACAAGGCCATAAGATTGTGCAGCTATTGCGTCTTCTTCGCCTTTGCGAATATCTTCCTGCGCTGCTTGATCATGTAGGTGTACATGGTGTAAGATCCTAGCCAAGGCGTACGTATCAGCAACGAAGCGAGTGGCGCGTTACCAAATCATAGGATCAGGGCTGACCTACCGGGGATGTACAACAACAAGCAAAAGTAGAATACAGGCGGGATGAAGGCACTGATACGAGAAGCAGGCTCGATAGCAAGGTACAATAGCCAGAATTCCGAGGCTATGCCGATGGGATATAAGGGGTAAAACATGGTGTATCTAGCATTCATCGTCAGTTCAGATTGCCCCAACAAACCAAGATGAGAACAAAACAGAGTAAAAGTCCGCATAAACGTACCGCACCCAAACAAGAGCATCAGGCGCCTGGCCATGCAGGTTCAACGCGAGGTAAGCATAGCGAACGGTATCAGCCGTCGCCCACGAAAGCAGCAGCGCCACATAGGCGGCGGAAGACGCCGTGGTCTCGGGGAAGCTGTGGCAAACCATCCAGACGATGATGGTGCGGGCGACGACTTGGAGGGCTGTTGTGCCGACAGGGGATTTGACGAGGCCTGGGATTGAGTCAGTTCGAGTTGGTCTTTGCGTGCGTGGTGTCTTCTCATCTCGAGGGAGTGATGGGGGCGTGTAGTTACTCACCCACGGCAGAATGAACAACCTCAATGAGGGTGAGCGTCTGCACCCATCGCGAGCGCGGTTCGGCGGCTTGGTAGACTGCGAGTCTATCCTGGGACAAGGCGGTCGAGGCGACGGTTAGGAAGATGGATGCCCATAGTGCTGCAAAGAGAGTGTTATAGAGGGTTAGGTATGCGACTCTTGCATTGCTGCCGCCGGGTGTTTGAGGGTCCTTTGCAGCCATTGCGCTGGTTGAATAGTCCTGATTCTTACGAGTCACGGTTGTGAATAACCTCAATTTCTTGTAGCATGTGAGTAGAAAAGCTTGGGCCACCCATTGACTTTTTCCTTTTTCTTATCTGCAAGCTCACAGAAACCCCTGTCTCTGCTGGTGGCCCAGGCGTGATGACTAAGGCATCTGACTGGCGCATAAATCATCCACCGCACCTGAGAATCAACAGGGGTAAGACAGAGAAAGGGGAACAACAGGAATTAAAGTCGGAGGAGAAGAAACCGTCTGGCCGGGTAAACCGTAAGGGATGAGTAAGAGAAGCCGAAACCCCCTGCAAATGTGTACGTACTCTTCCAGTCCCTGTCATCGGCTGTCAAATGCGGGTAATGCATTGGCCAATGGAGCGGCGGTGTTTGGCAAGCTATGGATCCACTCGGGCAGCTGTCCCGGGATGCGGATGCGGAGCCTTTCCGATTTCTTCCCAGGTGGTTACCGGGGGACACCGAGTGCGCCGCTGCTTTTGTCATGGTACTGTTTGCCTCCAACTAGAGACGCGACATCTTTCATCTCAGTTGGGATAACAAGATCATTTAGAAATGTTTTCACAGGCATTTAAAAATAATTTTTATCTTGGGAGAGGTTCATTTCGATTCTATCAGACTAGGTAAAAAGGCCTCAAAATAGTAGCGTTTAGAAGCAAAGTATATGCATCCAAAATCATCACTGCACCTTGCAAAGGTAGAAGACGATGCTGCATACAAAACATGCTTCAAGTCAGATCGATCCATGTCGGGCATATTAATAGCATATTGTGAGATAGAAACTCGTGTTGGACGAGTGAACAAATCAGTCCAAGTACCTGACGTACCTAGCTTGGTCACGATATATGTACCTTCCGACGGTACAAAGCTATCTGCCCCGTGGCCTAAAGCGGCAGGTGATTCTGTCACAGCGCCCAGCAAAGCTCCAACTTCAATTTTCCACCATGATTTTCCGAGTCCCTTTTCACTGACCAGGGTCAAAGACTCATCCAATACCACCAGAAACACCCAAACATATCGTCGAGGATCGTCGGGCGCTCAATTACCACGTCTTTCTCCCCTTCTATCCGGCAAAATGATGCGCTCCCAGCTCCAAGCCGTCGGCCGCCTGGCCAAGCCCTCCGCGGCTCCTAGACTCGCATCCGCAGCTCGCACCCAGGTCACCAGCGCAGCATCAAAACCGACTACCACAACGAGATCCCTTACGACCACGACGCGCACCACCTCGAGACCGATCGTCTGCGCCTACCCCGCCCTCTCCTCCTCCCAATACCGCTCCTTCAGCACCACCCGTATCCAGCATGGCGAGGTGATCATCACCGTCCCGCAAATGGCCGAGTCCATCACCGAGGGCACCATCGCCTCCATCGGCAAGCAGGTTGGCGACCGCGTCGAGGCCGACGAGGAGGTCGCCAGCATCGAGACGGACAAGATCGATGTCGCCGTGAACGCCCCCGGAGAGGGCACTATCGTCGAGCTCTTCGTTGCTGAGGGCGATACCGTCGAGGTCGGACAGAAGCTCGCGCGCATGGAGACGGGCGGCGCCCCTGCAGAGAAGAAGGAGTCCCAGCCGGAGAAGAAGGAAGAGACCAAGAAGACCGAGCCCGAGAGCAAACCCGAGCCCGCCGCCGCACCGGAGAAGAAGGAGCCCGAGGCGCCCAAGAAGGAGGAGAGCAAGCCCGCGCCAGCGGCACCATCCAAACCCGCCGCTCCCCAGCAGCAGCAACAACAACAACAACAACAGAAGCCCGCCTCCGAGGTCCCCTTTGGCGCAACGGGCTCCTTCTCCCGCGGCGAGCGCATCGAGAAGCTCCCGCGCATGCGCAAGACCATCGCTACGAAGCTCAAGCAGTCACAAAACATGACGGCGTCGCTGACGGCCATCGAGGAGGTCGACATGACTAACCTGATGGCCTGGCGCGCCAAGAACAAGGAGGCTGTCATGAAGCGTTACGGCGTCAAGCTGGGCTACATGGGCGCCTTCACCAAGGCGACGTGCCTTGCCGCGGAGCGTGTGCCTCAGATGAATGCTGCCATGGATACAGAGAAGGAGATTATCAAGTACAGGGATTACGTTGATATCAGCATTGCCGTGTCGGCGCCCAAGGGTCTTGTTACGCCTGTGCTGCGTAACGTGGAGAGCTTGGATATTGTTGGTATTGAGCGCGGTGTCGCTGAGTTGGCCGACAAGGTGAGTAATGCTACATTATTCTTCTCGTGCCTTGCTATAGGAGTACAGCGTTTCTGACATTGAACACCACAGGCCCGCAAGAGCAAGCTCGCCATGCCCGATCTCGAGGGCGGCAACTTCTCCATCAGCAACCCCGGCATCTTTGGCTCTCTTTTTGGAACCCCCGTCATCAACTACCCCCAGGCCGCCATCTTCAACATGAACGGCATCAAGGAGCGCGTCGTCGTCGTCGATGGCAAGCTCGAGATCCGTCCCATGATGTACATCACCGTCACCTACGACCACCGCCTCATCGAGCAGCGCGAGGCCGAGGCCTTCCTTGGTGCCGTCAAGGGTTACGTCGAGGACCCCGCTACTCTTCTCCTCTAAGCACGGTTTGAGTACATGTAGTGTCTCTGTCAGATTGAGCGGAGACAGAGGTTGGGAGAGGAGATATAGACTCTGCACGGCTACGGTTCTTGTAGCATCGTGCCGATTGTATTTTACTTTGTAAATGGGTGAAGTGGGATTGGACTGACAGCATTGCCGTGCGGGCATTGGGGGCGTATACACTGCTGCATCTTAGAAATCTTAGATTGGGGCTCGGGCATAGATAATCCGGAGAATCCAGCGTCCAGCATATTGCCCTTTACCAATTGCAACTTCTCGCATTGTACCGCGTTTGGTTCATATAGGCTTGATGGAAGTTGGGCTGTTGATGCTTGGCATCGATCCCCTCAGTAGGGATCGAAATTTCAGCCAGTGTTGACTAAGGTTGCCCCCACATCTTGTACTGGGATATGGTAGATTGGTGCTCCAGCGGCATTTTCTCTTGGGCATGATGCAGTTCTCAGTCACACCAGACGTGTTGCTGTCATTGTTGGCTTTCCGGGTGTAGAAGCCGCAAAAGGCTGGCTTCGATTGCATGGCGGGGCTAATCCCGAATCTCGGCTTCGATATCCGAGGGCAACTTTCAACCACCCTTCCGCTGACAAGAATACACGTACTTTCGTGCGAGAAGAGTAGCGTCGGCATAGTTTTTCGATTGGATTCAAATGTACTCAGTGCGCTGTAAGACGCCGACAGTCTGCCAGAGTAGCCTACTCGGTTGAACTTCAGGTTGACCGACAGTATGGACAACGGCGTGCCTTTAACGTGGGGTTCGTTACTCAGGCGCTCCCCGCGTGTAAGTCGCGTTCAATTTGCGGCAATGTCGACTTGACATCTAATTTTCGGGGTTCGTCAATCATCGAAAAGGCGAGCATTGGGAACGGAGACAATGCCAAACCGTCTTTCTTACCTCGCCTTTCCTGTCAAACATCGAGCTTCTAGATTCCACTAAGCTGGAACATATCACCAAGCGCCAATTGACCCACTAACAATATGCTTCGGTCAACTTGCTCTGTCTGCAAGGGTTATACACAGCGGAGTCTCTCCCACACGAGGGCCAAATCCTTCGCTTTTCCAAACTTCCGCGGCATCTCGCACCACGTCAATGGAGACGAAAGGTCAAGTAATCGTCGAGCGTTCACCTCCACCAGATCATGTAGACTTACGCCCTCAAATGGGAGACCCTACCGTACCACAGCAGAATCTGAGGACCCAGGGGTTCTGCCGGTAAGGCCATAACCGACAGTCGCTCAGTTTTCTCTCCATCGCTAACGATCAGCGACCACTCAGAGTCCCATAGACTCCTTTCTTCAGGGCGGAGCAGCAAACTACGTCGACAACATGTATCTCGCTTGGAAGATGGACCCTCAAAACGTTCATGTATCATGGCATACGTATTTCCGTAACATGGAAGATCCCTCTGTACATTCGACGCAAGCCTTTCAGCCACCACCCGGCCTGCTCTCACCCCGGCACACACCAGACATCAAATCGTTTCCCAGTGCCGGCGTGAGTGAAGTCATTGACTATCTCAAGACTCATAATATTGTTCGAGCGTTCCAGCATTATGGCCATTCAGCCGCAAATATCAACCCTCTCGGACAAGTCAGCAACATGACGATCAAGCCGCACGATAGTGTCCCAAGCACAACAAACTTGAGCACGTACGGCTTCACCGCCGCAGACCTGAATCGTGAAATTGTTCTAGGTCCAGAAATACTTCCCCATCTCTCACAAAGCCACCAGGCGATGAAACTTCGCGACATCATCGCCACTTGCGAGGAGGTCTACTGCGGTTCCATCGGCGTCGAATACCACCACATCTCTGACCCTACCAAACGCCAATGGATCCGCGAGCGCATCGAGTCTTACCATACCTTCCTCCCCTCAACCGAAGAAAAGAGGCAGATCCTCGACAACTTGATCTGGGCAACAATCCTCGAACGCTTCCTCGCCGCAAAATTCCCCAACGAAAAGCGTTTCGGCCTCGATGGCGCAGAAGGCCTGGCGCCTGGGCTAGCCGCACTCATTGATCGTTGCGCAGAGGCTCACGGCGCCCAAGACGTCATTATCGGAAGTTGTCACCGCGGGAGGATGAACCTCATGAGCACAGTCTACGGCAAGGACTACGAGACGCTGTTCCGCCTGTTTGCGGGCACGGAGGAGTTTGATTCGGCGAATGGGCAGACTGGGGATGTCAAGTATCACTTTGGCATGGAGGTTAAGAGGGCAACTGCTGGTGGGAGGACGATTGGTATCTCCATGTTGCCGAATCCTTCACACTTGGAGGCTGTTGATTCTGTTGCGCAGGGCAAAGCCAAGGCAGTGCAATATTTGAAGAACGATGTTGATCAGTCCAAGGTGGTTTGCTTGGCTCTGCATGGAGACGCCGCCTTTTCTGGCCAGGGGCCTGTGTATGAGACGCTCAACCTCTCGGCTCTAAAGGGATACGAAGTCGGTGGTACCATTCGGTTCATTGTGAATAATCAGATTGGCTTCACGACTGATTCTCTAGACTCCAGGTCCACGCCGTACTGCACTGACTTGGCGAAGTATATCGAGGCGCCGATATTCCACATCAATGGCGATGATCCGGAAGCCGTTGTGTTCGTCAGTAAACTGGCTGCAGATTGGAGGGCCGAGTTCCGTTCGGACATCGTCATCGATGTCAACTGCTACCGGCGATTCGGACATAACGAAATTGATCAGGCCAGTTTCACTCAGCCTGAGATGTACAAGAAGATCACCGAGCAGAAGCCGCTGATGGATCTTTATATCGACAAGCTTATCAATGAGGGCGAGATGTCTGCCGAGGTGGCGGAGCAGCAGAAGACTTGGGTCTGGGAGCAACTAGAAGGGAAACTTGCGAGAAGTAAGCAGCCAGCCGATCGATACCCAGACGCTACTTCGGACCTGTCTCCATCCGCTGGTTGTCAAACGTCAACGAACGCCATTGACGAGGCCATGCTCTCGACCATCGCCACCGTAATCACGAGCGTCCCAGAAGACTTCAACTGCCACCGCAACCTCCAGCGCATACTGGCCGCGAAGAAACAAGCCTTTGACGACGGCACAGTCGACTGGTCCACAGCCGAAGCCCTCGCCTTCGGAACCCTCATCGCAGACGGCAAGTCCGTCCGCATCAGCGGCCAGGACGTCGAGCGAGGCACATTTTCCCAGCGTCACTCTGTCCTACACGACCAGCTCACCCATGCCAAGTACACGCCGCTGAATAACTTAGGTACTTCCGGCGCAGGGACATACAGCGGGACATACAGTGCAATCAACTCGCCGCTGAGCGAGTTTGGCGTCCTGGGGTTCGATTATGGGTACTCCCTGGCTGCGCGGGACTCGTTGGTCGTGTGGGAGGCGCAGTTTGGCGATTTTGCGAACAACGCGCAGGTTGTTATTGATCAGTTTATTGCTTCGGGTGAGGCCAAGTGGATGCTTAGGTCTGGGCTTGTCATGTCTTTACCACATGGGTACGATGGTCAGGGACCGGAGCATTCGTCTGCTAGGTTGGGTAGGTTTTTGGAGTTGTGTAGCGAGGATGGGCGGAGTTGGCCTGAGGATATGGAGAGGGCGAGGAGGGGGGGCAATGTGAGGATTGTGTGTATGACGACCCCGGCGAACTTGTTCCATGCGTTGAGGAGGCAGGTTTACTCATCCGAGAAGAAACGTGAGTTACATGAGTTTTTGGCTGTTCACTGTGAGATACATGCTAACCACCTTCAGCTCTTGTCATATTCTTTTCAAAATCCCTTCTCCGTCACCCTATTGCTAGATCTCCCATCATAGACCTGACAGGAACGTCGTCCTTTCAACCCGTAATTGAGGACCCGGAGCACGGAAACAGGCTACTCCCCCGCGGAGAGATCAAGCGCGTGATCCTGTGCAGCGGTCAAGTTTACGCGGCACTGCACAAGTATCGCAACGCAAGGGGCATCAAGGACGTTGCTATCACGCGCATTGAAGAACTCCACCCCTTTCCCTGGGCCGAGACAAAGGAGAACCTTGAGTCCTATTCTGATGTAGAGAACATCGTGTGGTGTCAAGAAGAGCCGTATAATGGGGGCGCTTGGCAGTACATGCGCGATAGGCTTGAGACTGTTGTTGGAAGCTCGAACGTCCTTGAGGGCAAGAAGATTATTTATGCTGGGCGGGGAACGGGGGCTGCCGCTGCTACCGGCTCGAAGAAGGTCCATCAAGATGAGGAGACGAGGTTGGTTGAAAATGCTTTCGGTATTCGGATCTAGAGAAGGACTAGTAGATAATATCAGGGTTGCATCAGGACATTGCCTGCTCAAGCTATTTCTGTAACCCACAAAAAAGACCGACAATTCTCCCCACCGGACCAAATCAACTGTACAGATCATCATCCTCGTCCGAGTCCTTTTGCTTCGAAGCATGGGGACTCGTCACCCGAATGCCATTCTCCAGCCTAGCCAGGCTCATCTCATAGTTCTTGTGATCGCACCACTTGGATACCATCTTGACAGCCGTCTTGATCTCACGACCATTGAGCTGCCAATGCCCAAGCTCCTTGATATCCTCATCCGAGAGCAACGTCCTCGCGTCCTCCGCCCCATCTGTTGACTTGTCTTGCTGAGGTAACCTTCCGAGGAACTTCCGCCAGATAAGCTCCCTCGCATCTGGGCTCAACGCCTTGAATAGCAAGTGCAAGCTCACCCTACTCCGAAACGCCGTATCAATGGTATTATAGAGGTTCGTCGTCAAGAAGATGATACCCCGAAAATACTCTAGCTCGCGCAGGAAAATTGATACGAGTTCATTGCGCGCGATGTCGTTGGGATTCCGCTCCGCCATGAACACATCCGCCTCGTCGAGGAGAATCACGGCATTCCACTCAGTCGCCATCTCGAATACCCGCTTGATCTTCTCGCCCAGCGTCGAGGGGTTGATTCCGAGGTCCTCGGCCTGTAGATAGAACAACGGGCGCTGGGTCCTGTCGGCGACCGCCTCGGCCGTGAGTGTCTTGCCGGTTCCTGGTGGACCGCTCAGGAGGATGATGAGACCTTGGCCCTTGCCGATGATGACGTCTTCCATCGTATTTTTGTTCGCGTGGCCATGGTTCTCGACGAAGGAGAGGACGAGGTCCTTTTGTTGCTCGTCGTAGACCAAGTGGTCGTATGCTTGGGCGTTCCAGATGATGGGCTCGATATCCTCAACGTAGAAGCCAACTGGGGGATGTCAATTAAGTGAGTAGTAAAAGAATCGAGGTGAGCAACTTACGCCAAAGCTTGTTCTTCAAGGCGAACCCCTCAATCAGTGGAGACATGAAGACGAGGTCATCAGGACGCGCGAGCATCTCTTCCTTGTTCCTCAACTGCCCCTTATCGCCAAGATGTCTCTCGTTTTTGGCGACTGGCTTCTTCGTTTCCAGTTCAGATTCCGGCTCGCCGTTATCATCGTGGATAATGCGCTTTCTAGTCACACGATTCCGTCGCGTCTCGGCGTCGTCATTTTCCCTCTTGCCCTGGGTCCGTTCATACTTGTTGAATCCGACAACGTCAATGAGGATTCTTCCCTCCACATTATGCTTGCTCTTCGGACCCATCGCGATGCCGTTGTATGTGCAATACGTCAGGCCCTGAAGATTCAAGACCTTTTTGCCCCTGACCAGGGTTCTCTGTAATAGTTCTTCTTTGTTCAGGTGGAACTGCAGAGGGTAGTGAGTGAGCTCAAGTATGGGCCGATTCCCCGCGAATTTGGGAATCTGAAGCTCCTGCTCGGACCACACAAAGCTCTCCCCATTAAAGGTCATAATCTTGCACTTGATGTTGAGGAAGACACCCTGGTCCGTCCTCTCATACGCCGTGTCTTCCACTTTGCACAACAGCTCCGTGTTCCGAGCACTGCTGTAAACGACCGAGTCTCGCGGGAAGTAGGTCCAAGCCATCTTGAAGTTGATCAGACCGCTGGCCTGCAGCTTTCGCTTCTTCTCGCGTGTCTCGCCGAGCATGTCATCCAGGGTTCGTACTAGGAGCTGCAAGTAGCCCTTGAGCGAGCTATCATCTGTAATCTTGTACAGCTCCAGGATCTCATCGTAGCAGAAGAAGAGTGGTCGAAACGGGGCCTCAAAGATAGCCGTATCGCTGGGGTCGAGGTGGACGTCTTCCTTCTTGAAGATGGGCTCCAGAGCAGCGACAAGAGTCGGGTTCTGGATGGAAATTTGGTGGTAGGTCAAGGAGTATCGACCTGCCATGACAGGCTTCTCGACGTCTTTGATCTTGTAGACCTTTATAGCCGGCCGGTCTTGGCTCTCGGCGGCCTTCTTGCTCATCTGCTTGGGTGGAAAGTCGACCCAATCATAGATGCCATTGCAACTGTTCTTGCCCTCGTAGTACGTCTTGACTGTGGCATCGATGCCGAAAGTCGGGTTCTTGGGTGAGTGCTGCTTCTTTGGGTCATTGTCGGAGAGACTGCCCTCGATGTCCGAAATGGGGCGGCCAACTTCTTCTTTGTGGGGAAGAAGCTTGCAACGTAATTGCCACGCCTTCTCCGAGAGGTTCTCCTTGTCGAATACGTCGCGAATGTCGCTCAGATGCATCTTGGCGACTCGCTTGCGCTGTGATGGGAAGTTGTCGGATATCAAAGGTCGAGAATCTGAACTGAGTTGAGTGTGAAGATGGTGAGATGAGAGATGGGATTAGTCAAGTAAATCAATGCCTTTTCAATTGGCAGCCTTGTTGCTTTGATGCTGAAGCCTGAAGCCTGATAGCTGATGCCACATAAGCTGCATCAGGCTCGACGATGGTGCAGATAGGACTCGAGGCATACTGGTTCGCGGCCCATGAGATTGGCCTCGGTGGTGTCCTAGTGGCTGACCCAAGCTATCTGCAAAGCCAAGGTACTGTGCGTTGTTCCTGACCTTGGGGATCTAGGACTACTCAGCCCCAGATGCCGGTGAGTCAAAAACGGCCAGAGAGCGCCGTTGCAGCGCCATGGTGGCGTATTCATCCAGGACTGATGGATAGATTACATAGCTCGAGATCTTGCGTGGAAATGGAAGGTCGATTGTTGATATTGAGGACTATTCTGGACCGGTAATGCAACAACTCAATCGTAAACTAGTAGACTTTCCCAAGTTCATCTTGATTTCCCGGGTTGATGGCATCCAGAGACGTTTGAAAAATGGTTCAGCATGGGCCGTCAACCATGTTGAGAAGGAACTTTGATCGAGCCTAAAAGCACGTCACTGCCGACAGCTGGGCACGGGCCAAATGCACAGATGCAATGGTGGGTCAGTCTGTCTCGCTTACCTTTCTCAGCCACTCAAAACCCGTCCTGAGGCCAAAGCCCCTGCTAAGCACCTAAGGTAGCGCCCAGGGCTCGGATCCACCCCCACGGGTGCCTCCCATCAGGCACACCTCAACTGGTTAATTGCAATGGAAACAACGCTCGTCCCTCTGTCTGCCTTGACGTTTGCCAAACCGTGATGGGCTCAAGATAGATTGCATAAGTATCGACAGCTAGTTGGTATTCTTGCCCTCTTTCTCACTAATGATACATTGAAATTGAGGCTGATTGGTAGATTGTGGAAAGTGAGAGACTCTGTAGGGGAATACCCTCAATCATGTCTGAGTCCGATTATACCACATCTACTACCTAGGTACCTTAGCTGCCTACCTCGGTACGTACCGTCCTAGTATCTACACATTCACTCGGGGTCTTTGGGAACGCTGACAGGCAAACAGTAAAGTGGCGTTATTGTATTGCATTAAAAAGGAAGTGGTCAGTGAATACCAATACGCCAGTCTTCTCATAGTGACATTGCATCATGAGTCACTCACTCAACTTTCCCCTTGGCCCTGTTGCGATCCAACTGTCTGATTGTTGCCTTCTCGAGTGTGCTTGTTTTCATCTTTGTTTGAGTTATTACTTGCCCACCACTTTGGAAAGCACCGAGTCCCCGGAACACATGACAACTCAATCAACTCCCAATCATGCAATGTTTTTTGCTTGAAGTTGACAGGTCCTAGTCTCGTAGCTTTGCTGCATCTTGGCAGACATCTTAGTTCAAGTAGACGGATAGGAGGCCACATCCAGGATATATGCATGTCATTTTGAAATGTCAACAACAAAGAACTTTGGTAACCCATTGAGATTAGACTGTCGACGAAAACCTTTTATGAAATAAATAAGTGTCATTTGGAGAAACACGAACCAGTCTACCCTTGGCATACCCGACGCCATCATTCTCACTTCAACTTCGGATCCGTGCTCGGATTTGAACAAAGGGGCGAATTCACCAACTCAGGTAACACTGATGGATCAAGCAAGGAGATTTCGATACGCACACAACTCGGCACTGACTGAAGCCTAGCCAACATAAAGTGGCATGTCCCCATGTCCCTACAGATCCCTTGCATGGTTCTACATGCCCAGATATGATCCATTTCAGTCTCGGCCTTACAGGGTCTCCAGTAGTAGCAGCTGGACTGCAGCTCGCAACGTCTTTCATGCAGGGAGAGTATGCGGGCTTAAGATATATGGCCAACTTCGTATAGTTCCAAATACCATCAATCCAATCGAGCCCCAGTAGCTGTAGCGAGAAATATTTGATGTTTTGTTTTCGAAACAATATGATAAGGAGTCAAAGAAATGTGAATAGTGATAGATAGGCACCTTGCTGTCGAGATTTGTCCAAGGTCTCAGTGCCACGTAAGACGTTATCAGAAATACCGATAGAAACACAGAGATGCACTGGCTCGGGGTGCTTGCTAGCAGATATCCGTGATCCTCGCCATCCTGCGAGTCGCCGTCGCTTGCTGGCGTAGCACGATGCAGGTAAACGCAGTTTCTTCAAGCTGACAAGAGTGGCTGTCCAGGTACATGAAAGTCTGAGAGTGAATCAGTGTTGTGCCCGGATGCACGATATAATTGGATGGATTAGGTATCAGCAAAAGTCACACCGGTCACCGGTGAGAATACTTGAGTAGATCCGGCAGTCTACCTTGCATGTAGCCATGTGTCTTGCGGCCATTAAGACAAGGTAGACGTGGAATCGAATATCCATCCACAAAGTAGGATAGCGGGATTGATATGAGAGCCACAAGGATTCCGCAGCGCTCGATGCCGTGTTGAGGTCACGGTATCCAACACGGATACTTCACGGTAAACTCTGTTCTAGGTCCATAGAACTTATGCTGCTAGCATGGGCGGGCCAACTATTATCGAGTATCGTGACGAATGACAAATTTCTGCGTCCCGACCAAGAACATCCTCATCTCGAATTGTTTGCGTATCCTTCACCTCAACGTAACGGTCAAACGCAGGCCACACAGGCCCTAGAAGCGTCATACTCTCGATGCTTCCCGCGTGAGCCTGGAGTCATACTCGACACCATGTCACAACGAACCTTAAAGCGTACATGCCCGTTTTTCCTCGAGTGCTACCCAGTGTTTCTTGTATCATCCTCGAACAACCTCCATGCCATCTGGTATCTGCAGAGGTCGACATCATCAAGGAGGGCGCACCACTAGCCGTCCTTGCTCTTCTTGAACGAATCAAAAATGCATGTCGCGAGTAAGAGATGTACGACTCGACTCAACACCCAACCCTCTTCTTCAAACCCGTCGGTCCGAGGGTCTCGGTGGGTTACAACACAAGCAGTTTAAGGGAACACTGAGAGTCTGACCAGACGATCCTGGCGCGTTGGAGCGCGTCAAAACAAAGAGGGAGCAGAAGCTGTTGTAATCCACCAAGGAGAAGCATCTACCGAATCCCCCAGTGACTCCGTGCCAAGTTGCCCTCCAAAAAGATGGAGAGAAGAGATGTGTAAGTGGACGTCTTCCCCGTAGCCCCCCTTTCGTCCCTTGCTCTCCAACCGTATCTCCACATCGGGACCTCCTAGTGCACAATACACAGCCTTAATCATGTGGAAACGAAGAATGTCGTGCACATTTGTGGAGACGCAAGAGGTCAGTCATGCTGACCGGGCACAACAAACAGGGAAGACTGATGCTGCCTTGTTTCCGAGTCGGCTCACCGAGATTATCGAAGTCAAAAAGAAGGAGTGGGAGAAACTTGGCTTCAATGCCAGCCTATATGGAAGGTCACATCGCAGGCTCAGCAACTCTCACCGGAATAACACGCTACTCTCAAGAATTCGGGTCCTCCGCCCGAGATGGCGCTAAAAGCCAAGCTTGCGGTCAAAATTCCTTAGTGTCGCGTGCCTTGGAGACCAGTTGGAGACGGACGGCACTTGCGCAGGGGAGGTCGGAGTTGGATTGGGACAGATGGGGGTGCCCTGCCGGCCAGAGTAGGAAATGATACGATTCCCGTTGTGGTGTGTAGGACCCTGAAGGCGGGGGTTGCGGGGGTCAACCCGTTCCCAGATATTCCAACTTTCGGGCTGACGAGATTTCAATATAGAAACTCGCCCAGGGTAGCCCGGACTCAGGAACCGAAGTCATTTTGCGAGTGGGCATCCGAGTCGGCGCAACAGAAAAATCTTGTAATTCTGTTGTTGTCGATTCATGGGCTGGGTAACCCCAGTGCTCAACATGAACTCACGACTGGAGGAGGGTGGGAGACATATCAAAAAGTTCAGAACGGTTAGGGTTTGCCGGGAAACGGGCAATGACGACAACCACGTTTTGCAATCCGGCAGAGCAGAGGTCTAAAAGGGTCTCACATCGGCTCATGCTGCCAAACCTCGCACACCAGCCTTGCCCTCTTCGTCGCAAGAGTTGTTGCAATAACACCAGGGCTCCCGAGTCAGGATAGCCGCCCGGGGTTTCATCGCCAGGCCTCTTTTGTTTGCAGTGTGCTACGGGAGCACCAGAGAGCGTAGCAAGGGACGAGCAGGACCAAAGGTCCACAACACCCACATCGCCGCCCTGGCGTAACGGGAACCAAAGGGGCCACCATCCTGGCCGAGCATGGGTCCGAACGCCGTTTTTCTGCCCTGCTTTTCAACATCTTGCTTGTTCCGACCTCCGTTCCACCGTGTTCCTTGTTTGCATCTCACAAAGAACCCGGATTTTCTTGAAAGCGATAATATTACGATTTTCCAAGGTTCCCAGCGTCGCACCCGCGCTGGAGCACCGCCGTTTGTGAGAGGGCGAGCTACGCTTTCCTCCCTTTCCATTACATGTATTTCCGCTGTAATTTTTGTCATTTGTGTACATGCCTTGACACTCAACGGGTTCATGCCTCGCTGTCCCGGTTGTCGGTCGGGCAGCAAACGGTCATTGGGACCAACAGGTATAACGCATTGTTTAAGATACCTTTCGTCTCAAAACTTGCGCCGTCCATCCCCATCTCTCGCCTAAAGTTAGAAAAAAGAGGGGACCGATTTCCGAACAAAGACTAGTCATGTCATCGGAGCATCAACGTTGTGATCTGCGGTCCCCTTTATGCCTCTGCCGAACCGACGACATCCCGGTCTGTTCATCGAGTGTGTGATACCCTAGATCTCGCGCGCTATTAAACAACGATAAACTGAACGCGATCCCGTCGCTCTCTCGTTCTCACGGGTCTGTCGTGAGCAGAATTTTGGACGAAATCCCAGATGATCTAATAGCTATTCGCAATGTGTTCAACAGCTCCCGCCAACAGCCTCTTCGGGGGCGCGTCCTTTTCCATACCTTATCATACTCTCGATGGAGCTGTCATCGCTAGCAAGATGGCTTCCTCTACCATGGTGGTCACGGAATCAGTGACAGAGATCACAGAAGTGACAGAACCAACAGAGGAACTGGCTCAGTTGATATCATCACCGACCATTTATCTCGATGACAATGGCGACCTGAGACTCTCCGTCGGCGGCGACGTCGAGGACCACCCACAAGATTTCGTCGTCTGCTCAAGAGCACTCGGTCGAAGCTCGCCCGTTTTGAAGGCCATGCTATTTGGTCGCTTCCTGGAGTCTCGCCCGCTGGAGGGTGCCGGAGAGTGGTCCGTCGACCTGCCCGAAGACTCGCCAGAAGCAATGGAAATCGTATTAAACATCGTTCACGGTCACTTCAACCTCGTACCCGAGAAGCTACCATTGATGCGTCTCTACAACGTTCTCACCATCACGGAAAAGTACGACATGACCGTTATCGTTCGCCCATGGGCTCGCTCATGGATGCAGGGCGTTAAGCACCAGACTGACAATGCGCATTTGCTCTGCGTCGCTTGGGAACTGGGAGACACCGAGGTCTTTGAGACGATGTACAAGAAGATCACATATGAGTCAATGATTGATCTTCAGGGAAGGGTCGTATTTGGACACTTGGCGCGCATTTGGAAGCCTGGGCCAGAGGGATACAATTTTCCCCTTGAGAAGATTGTTTACCTACGGCCCCCGGAAGTCTTTGGTAAGTTTCTCTCGTCAGTCAACTCATTTTACGTGGTCCAATGGCTGACATGGCAATCAACAGAAACCATCGCGAAGCACCGCCAGGCACTTGTCTCGGCCTACTTGGACCACTTCGTCCTCCTTTACCGATGTCTCAAAGACGGATGCAGATACATGAAAGGATACTACCACAGCTCACCAGACGCCGAGGAGTGCAACAGCATGCTCCTCGGGTCACTAGTGAGGTGTCTCGCCAAGGGAAAGGTCGACATTACGTTGCCGAATCCCTGCGAATCTTACAGAGGAAATGTGGAATCCTTGGAGAAGGCCATCGGCGCCGTCAAGCTCTTGACGGTGCACAAGCCATCTCCCGCAAACCAGTGTTTGAAGCGGATAGAAGAGGAGTTGGCCAAGGGCGCATTGGCCGCTGGCGTCACAAAATCGGAGTTGGTCATCGTTCAACCAGAGCATCGGGGATACCTGGAAAAGCAAGCTAGCAAGACTGGAGTTGTCATGGCTGGATAGAAAGGTCGGCGGCATCATCGGTGTGAGAATTGAATTATGGGATAGGAAATCTTGTTTCTGGGGTGCTTGGGGGGGAGGATGCATGGTTTGGGAATGGTTACGTCTGGAGTTTTGGGCAGAGTTACGGGAGACTGTATGAAATCATTCAGGGAGATTAGATTTTTTTTACCCCATCTCTTTAATTGCTCGTAAAGAGTCTAATTACAACTTTCAACCAAATCAAATCAGGAAAACACGCGTGGCAACAGCACGGGGTAAGCTGACTCTAGCTTCGTCTGTGCATGGGGAGATCAGCGCGAGGTGGAACTGTGTGTTCACGGACGTCATCATGCGGTATCAAACGGCGCAAAGATGGGATAAACACTTGAATCAGAACCTCGAACTTTTTGTTTTGTGCCAATATGCCAACCTATAGAAGATGTCATCAGAGTAAACGCCCAGCCAAAACCCCATATTTGCCCACTATCAGAAGCCAGCACGCATGACTCTTCAGTTGAAGCCAAGGTTGCCAATCGTGACAGACTTGATGTTCTGGTACTCTGCCAGTCCATACTTGCTGCCCTCCCGACCAAGTCCACTCTCCTTCACACCACCAAACGGCGCCTCCGCAGCGCTGATGAGACCGGTGTTGACGCCCAGCATGCCGCACTCCAACCGCCTCGCTACACGCATGACTCGAGAGATATCCTTGCTGAAGAAGTAGCCCGCGAGGCCGTACTCTGTGGCATTCGCCAGCTCGACGGCCTCTGCTTCTGTCTTGAAAGAGAAGATGGCCGCGAGAGGGCCAAAGGTCTCGTCGTTTGCGACCTCCATGTCGGTCGTGACTTCGCTGATCACCGTAGGCTCGTAGAAGTATCCCTTGAGCCCCTCCGGCGTCTTACCGCCCGTGTGGAGCACTGCACCCTTCTTCAGCGCATCTTGTACATGAGCGTCCACCTTCTGTACGGCTGCGGCGTTGACGAGGGGGCCTTGTGTGATGCCCTCGTCGATTCCACGGCCAAGTTTGTACTGCTTTACGCGGGCGACGAGTTTCTCGATGAACTGGTCCTTGACTGCCTCGTGGACGAGCAGTCTATTTGCGCACTTGGAAGATTTGTTAGTCGGGTTACTCAGCCATTGTTCTGATTGTAAGGACTTACCACGCAGGTCTGACCGGAACATCTGAACTTGCAAATCAAGGCACCCTCAACCGCCTGGTCAAGATCCGCATCGTCAAACACGATGAACGGGGCATTACCCCCCAACTCCATGCTCACGCGCTTCATCGTGCCCGCCGCAGCCTTGGTGAGCATCTTGCCGACCCCTGTTGACCCAGTGAAACTAAGCTTCTTCACGATAGGGTTGTTGGCGAGTTCCATCGACGCCTCTCTGTCCTTGGTCGGTACCACGTGGATGATATCAGACGGGATGCCAGCAGCGAGTGCCAACTTGGCCAGGGCAAGAGCGCTGAAGGGGGTTTCGCTTGGAGGCTTGATAATGACTGAGCATCCCGCTGCAAAGGCTGGGGCGATCTTGCGTGTGATCATGGCTGCTGGGAAGTTCCACGGGGTAATGATGCCGCAGACGCCCACGGGCTCCTTGAATGTGAATACAGTGGTGTTGGCGTATGATGAAGGAATGGTATCGCCGTATGACCGTGTCGCTTCCTCGGCGAACCAAGAGATGAAAGAAGCGGCGTAGACCACCTCACCTCTGGCCTCGGCAAAGGTCTTGCCATTCTCCAAAGACAGAATCAAGGCCACTTCCAATACGTCAATATCAGTGTTTCCGGCGGATCGCCACATGGTGCCAGATACTCACAGTCGTCAGCGTTGGCAATGACCAAATCGAACCATTTTCTTAACAGAGCGCCTCGCTCTTTTGCTGTTGTTGACTCGTGAAACTTGGCTGATCCCTTCTTTGCGCTCTCAATGGCGTCGACGAAGTCTTGCCGGCTCAAGTTGGCGCACTCTTGCAGAACTGTTGCGCTTGATGGCTCGTACACGGGGAAAGTCTTGCCATCCTGACCATTCTTCCACTCCCCGGCGACGAGACCGGAAGAGACCAGCAGGCTCTTGTCCTGGAGCTTGGCAAAGACGTCTGCCATTTTGTGCTTCTATGTGACGTGATCTGTGCTGGTTTCTCGCCTTTGGTTATCAATCGAGAAAGATGAGAACAGTGGAACAGCTACGTTGCGAACTTCGTGAATGGGAGCTTGCTCTTTTATGTCCCGTTGTCAAACTGTTTTACCAAAATTCGCGACATTTCTTACCTTAATAAATCACCCCATTCTCGTAGCGGTCTCAGCCGAGCCTCGGAGCATTGCGGGGGATGCAAATCGACGGCGATCCGGCTGCCGGTCGTGCATCAAACCCACCGAGGCTCATGCAGGAGATATTGGCGCTAGCGAATGCCTCGGAACTACGGAGGACCGTTTATATACAACCCCGCAGACGAAGCAGCTCCCCCTCAGTCGGCACTATATGAGTGCTGCTGAAGTTGATCAATCAAGGACCGTCCTCGGCTCCATTCTCTTAGTCACGGTTACTACGAGTGGCTTTACTCTAAGGCACTGTGTGCGGGGAGGCGCGGGAATTCCCTCGCTTCCCGGCCGGGCCGGCCCCATTTGATGTGGGTCAACCGGCCCGGCGGGCTCCGACCACCTGAATCTACCGGCCCGGCCCCGATGACATGACAAGACTGGTTCCGAATGATCACATCCGGGTAACCACGCTCAATATTGAGCGTTCACTGTTGTGTTATGCGGCGGTCTAGACCTTTTTTCATGGGCAACAGTCAATGTTGTGATTTTTCTCGTGACAGATCACTCTTTCCAACGCAGGGCATCGGCCACCGGTTCTCTTCATTGGCGAAGTGGCAGTCTGCTCAACGCACATGATCTAAATCACACTTGGGAGACCAGAGGGGTATATTTGAGCATGTAACAATCAGATCCCATAGATTACATGTAACTCAGCTCGAGATCCGTCTACGTGCATGTGACACGCGTTCCTGTGTCAAAGCCAGATTTTGTTGGAGCTTTTCGTCGTACTCTGGCTGTGAGACTGAGAGGTCTGGAAAAAGATTCAGTTGAGTTTGAACGATCCTCTGACCAGGCCATGGGAGGTGAAGATTCCTCTGGGATCAACCGCCTTCTGGATTTCCCGGAGTCTGTTTTTGTTCTTCTCTCCATATCCCGAGAAAGGGTCTTGATTGTAGTTTGCATAGTTGATGTACAGCCATGGGTGCAACAAGCCCATCGACTCAGCTTCAGCCTTGGATCGGTTAATGACTCGGTCGGCATAGGCATACATCGCCGCATCATCGCCCGAGTTAGACCATCCGAGAGTGAGGAGCGCAACTGTTTGGTGGTATAGACAATTAGCGAATTGTTCACATCTATGTAAGAGATGTATGAAGGGTAAGATAGTGGGAGGCATACTCATCAATGGGCCATCAGACTCAACGCCGAGAGCATTCCCTCCCCTCACTTTCATGGCATCGATGGCGTTCTTGTGCAGGGCCTGAACGACCAGCGACGAGGAGATCCCCGGAGTATTCTTGACACCTGTAAATTCTTCCGTGTAGATGTTGATCAATTGCTTGTGCAGAACACAAGAAGGCCGGAAGGTAATGGAAGCATAAATACGACTATGATCCAGTTATAACATGCCTCAATCTGCCAACGAAACTGTTCGTGGCTTGATACTAGGCTTACCGTAATCCATGGGGAGAGACGCTATCGAGACTATGATTGCTCATCCAGTCGACACGAAGAATGCTCGTTTCATAAGGAATTTTGTTCAATTCGGCGAAGACAGGAGGCTCAACAACAGGTTCATAGTATGCTTGTGAGACACTCATGCTGAATCGATCACTGGCAGAGTCGTAGGAGTTGCGACTCCAAAAAGACATGTACGTGTCAACGGCCAGATTAGTCGCCAGTTGATAAGACTGATCGACGAGCTGATCAGTGTAGTTAACGTTGTAGGTTCTCGAGCCACCCCACTTCTGACCTTGCGGTACGAGTCGCGAGCAGAAGTTGGTAATGACACCGAAGTTGTTGCCGCCTCCGCGCAGAGCAAAGTATAGGTCAGGATGAGCAGTTTCAGAGACATTGACAATGGTGGCATTCGGCAGCACGAGCTGGTGCAAAGTGAGTGAGCTTGGGACTTGTGATGTGGCAACAAAACATGGAGTCTGACATGGAATTGAGACGCTTACCTGGTATTCCCAGACATTATCCACGGCCAAGCCGTATTGCGGTCCAAGATCAGAGAGTCCACCACCGATAGTGAATCCCGGAAGTCCAACGTCGGCAGTTCTTCCGCCCACCATCGTAAGGTTGTATTTCTCCAGTGCCAAATAAGCGTCGCGAAGAACATGACCAGGTCCAAGATTTGCTTTCGTGCGGTCCTCTGAAATCTCAATGTGGTCCATGAGGTGCAAGTCGATCGTAATGCCACCGACAGAGTTGGAGGCGTCCAAGTTTGTCATGTGCCCGCCGCCCTTGATGGCGAAGCGGCACCAGTTATCGACGGTGATCTCAACGACTCTTGATACCTGGGCAGCAGTCGTTGGCTCTATGCGGCAGGCAGGAAGAGCCTCCTGCTGCTTCATGTCCCATATCGCGAAGGAAGGGTCGTTGCTACCCAGATGAACGGCAGAGCCGAACTCCTCCATCAATTGGGAGCACTACTTGTTGATCAGTACGGGGTAAATATGAGGAGGACCACGCTCATAAGAGTATCTCACTGCTTGACTGCAGCCGGCAGTTATGGAAGGCTCAGCCGCGAGACCCAAGCGTGTCTGGGCGAGGAGACCCAGAATGTGTCCAATAGCCATGGTATGATGTCCGGATGCAATGCCTCAATCTGAATAATGAATGAAAAAATGTGAGGAATGCTCGATTCACTTTGAAAGATATCTGCTGTATTTATCGCTGTCCAGATGACAATAAGGGGTTGATCCAATGTCTTCAAAACTGAACGTATCAATGGTACTTGCTGCCCGTATACAAGGAGCCGTCGCGTACCCTTCCGAGCTGCTACTTTAGGAGAAAATGAGCTTGGCTAAGATATGATCGTTCAAACTAAGACCCATAACATACTATATGCAAGTGACAAGATCAACTGTCGTCATGGGGAATCACACTGTACAATTTAGCGGACCCCGCGTGACCCACGGGCTTTTGAGTTGACACTAACAACATCCTTTTGGAGTGCTGCTTTGCGATCCGGCATCAACAACAATATGCTACGTCAGGACATGCACCTTGCCTAATCTCACCGCCAAAACTTGCAGGTATGTGACCGAAGTCATAGCCACGCGGCCTGCCAAGAAGCTGGGGACCTCATCCTTGAAGTAACTGACTGCACGGATATGGCGATGCAAAAGACGACACCCCACATAGACCACCATGTCCAGATAAGGTCTACCTTGAAGTCCGCGACAAGAACAAGGGATTAATGCGGATCAACACTCTAGCGACATACCCCATTCTGCGGGTCGTCCCGTAGATTTCTTCTGGCAAAAAGACCTGTCCAGCGAAGAGTGTGGGAAATCTCTTCCTTCGCACGGCATTACATCTGCCTCACCTGGAGGAGCTTGCGCGTACATGTATGCAACAGTACACTCAACTGTGATTTCAACCATGATATGAATAGATGCGGCAAACGCTACGATTGGAGAGAAGGCGAATGGGGTCGAAGAAAGACTGCGGTGCTCTGCGAATCTACATGTATTCAAGGCAGTATTTTCCGCCGAAAGATGATGCCATCAGAGTTCGAGAGTGTCAGCAGGCTGCATGATACCCCTCACCCGTACTGGCTCAGGTCCCTGATTCTTCAACTACGTCCCATGATGGCGCTAAGACCCAGGCCGTCCCGATCACTTATGTTCTCGGTCGCCGAAAGCTTCCCTCAATCATCTAACGATATGACGAAATTTAGAAGTTGATAATCCAGACGCTCTTGAGTCCTCCGTGCATTAAGGCCGAAACCACCCACCAAAAATAGAAGAAGTGCCAGGCTGACCGGCCGTTATTTGGTTATACAACGTTTGCGGTGGCAGGATCAATTTAGAGAAGCTTACATGATCGGGGCCAATCTTTTAGTGGAACTAAAGTATCTCATATGCAACGTGCTGACGTGCTGGGGTTAGGACGCCTTATCGGGACCGCCCAGCAGGAGATAGGACGAATGGGCCGGGTCACGTTGGAAGTCTCAAGACTTTGACTCGAACGCAAAGGAGTAGTCCCAGTGTATGTCATAGAGGATCAGCAGAGGCAAATGAACCGAGCTCACTAATCACCACACGGCATAGCGCCGAGCTTTGAGGACAACAAGAGCAAACTTGGGCAATTTGACAGGTACTGACAGGTACTTTGCCCCGGTTTTGTCTGCCTTGAAGTTTGATCGAGTCAAAGTGGACTGACTGACTGATCCCTATATTGACCGGTTCACCTATGGTGTCAACATCAAATAGTATTGTAGGGCCCAAATGCAAGACACGCAGTCCACATCGAGTGCCAAGTAACTGAGGTCCATCATCGCCAGATGTTCGTTCCTCTCATTTCTGTGGAAAACCTGACGTATTGAGGCTTGGCCTACCCTGCTGAGTCGGTCATATCCACGCTTGACAAGTTGTAACAAGACGTGGGACTAGACAAGACAACAGCAAGAAATGTGAGCCCGCACTATAACAGCATCCCGAAGGACCTCAGAATCATAAGTAATGGCATCTCCACAAGCCAGATCAGATAAATGAGAACACTTTTGAAAGAATGATTGCGAGGTGTCTAATCTTTGTCCTCGTCACGACAGTCTGCGCAAGCAGCACCAACCTCTTCTCGGGAGCCAATGATGACACTCTCATTTTGTTGAAGCTCTTCCACAAGGACTTAACTTCTGGAGTCCTCAGGACATTGGAGAATCCAAAATTTAAGAGAAAGACTCGTTTACAGAGTACCAAGGCTTATTTCATTTCTTTGGCTGCTGCTGAATATACTCACCTCACCTAAGCCACAGGAACAATGGCCGAGAAGCGGCAGCATCTTGTTCCTGGAAGCGATTGAGATTATTTTGCTGTTGGTCTGGTTCGTCGAGCTGGATGCGAGTTGGACGCGAGTTCGCTTCGCTAGGGTTCATAATTTCGAACAATAATTGGTTACCGGCACCTGTTGCTGCATGGAGCAATACTCCCCTGTTGTTTGTTGAGCCCTTATTCGTCCTTCCTGAAGGAGGTTTATCCTTATGCAGAAACGACGCCTCTTTGTGAAGACACGGCCGCAAGGCAGAGGATTCAATGGCCCACAGTGCTGGTAGTGACACCCACGTGCACTAGAACCTCAACGGCATCTGGTCATCCAACCTTGTTCATCACCCCGAAAAGTCATCCAGAGCCACCGATTGATTGTCCTCAAGAAGTGACGCCATCTACTCTCGTCCAGCTTCCTGTCGCACGATGGGCGTCGATTCTGCCATCGACGTAGATGCAGCACTTCAACCCACGATGCCCAACAAAATGTCCGATCGTGAGGTTATTATTAAGGCTGAGTACCAGGGACGCATATGAAGTCGCTGTTGGCTGGACAAGACAAAACGCTAATGGCTCACCAGAATGGGGCGGAAGCGGAAGAATCGGTAAGACCTAGATACTTCAGATGTATGGATCGAGAGCTGGGAGTTGCCTAGCCGCAGAGAGCTTGACGCTGACGTTCAACCAGGGGAGCGTAGCGTCATCAAATATGAGCGCGACCAGCTCAATCTTTGAATTTCCTATCGAGAATGGAAGAACCTATCATAAGTACAAAGATGGCAATAAGTCTTCCAACCCTCCAAATCGTCGCTTAATACTCTTCACTCCCTTCCGCCAAGACTTACTGACGTTTAAGGGTAGAATACAACTTGCCCAACAACGAAAGAGAGACGGAACAACTGGTTTGGTGCCCAATCAGGATGCAAATTGATCAATCTAAAGAGGAACCAGACTTGCAGCACACTTTGTTTCTTTGCACATTTGATAATAGGCTCGGCACAGCACCACCAAACGATCCGAGAAGTAAAATTGGTAGACATCTCGATGTAGGTAGGTACAGGGGGTGGGATATGGGCTATCGACTAGGGTGAAGAACACCCGAAATCCGAGGTCAGTCATTCTACGAGTCTGCAAGGTGAACAAGAAACATGGACCCATGTGTCGAAGGTTCGGGGTATCGATCTCTCAGCTGCACAGCCAACTTTGTAAGCCATCTGATTGATTGGAAGACCCGACAAGATAAGAAATGATAATGCTGATTATTTAGTACACCGCGGAATGTGCAATTCCTGATTGACGACCTCGAAGAGCCATGGACCTACTCTCGACCTTTCGACTACATACACAGCCGGATGATGAATTCCTCAATTAGAGACTGGCGAGAGCACATAAAGGACTGATATGAGCGAGTACCCAAGATGATGAACGCTCACCAACATGGATGATGAAGCTTCTTGACTAAGCCTCATCGTCGCACAGTAACTTGCATCCGGGTGGAGTTTTGGAGTTGAACAAAATTGACATTGCTCCCCTATTTGATGACGGTACCTTGAAAGTAGAACACTCCATCTGCCGAACGGTCGGGATGCTGCAAGAAGCATCGGAGCTATTGGGGCACCCGTATCAAGATGTCAAGACATTGAAGGCGGCCCGTCCTTATGAACACGGGGTTTACTGGTGTGACGATGAAACACTTCAAATGGCCTACCAACTCTTGGACGAAAGAAACAATGCACAAATAGCTCGGGTTTCAGAATAATGAAAATCTCACATAAGGATGGGAGGCGATTTGTATGGCGCCGCTGACGAGGGCTATGCGTTGGACCAAAAATAAGGTTTTGGTGTTGATGGCCGAGAACCACAGGGAATTCTGTGATCGAAATATCCACGCGTACTTATCCATGTGAGTTACCCATGCGCCTCCGCTACCTGTCAACTATGCTTTGCAAACGGTTTCATATCAGCCTACATATGTTTTCTAGATGGTGATTTACGGGCGGAAGCCAGTGGACGTAGATGTTGCTCGTGACGACAGCAACGAGGAGAGTCACGAAGGAAATCACAAGGAAGGATGCATGTATGATGAAAGGTGGCACAGAGCGCGGACATATGTCAACATTAGAGAAGATCAACAGGGATGACTGTAGGCCATCAAGAACCCTACACATGCGCCTGTTCAGAGCCAGGAGCACCTATACTTCCCTCAACAAGTTGGCAAGAAAAATCTGAAAATGACAAGAATGATGGCATAAAGATTCAAGAGATGCTATTCAGGTCCGCCACCATGCCATGCCGTCTTGGACTAAAAAAGTCGTCATACAAAATGGTCAAAGTCGCTGTAATGGGCTTACTCGGGCGGCGGTCGCTGGCCGGACCAGGTTGAGCTCTCGGCCGAAGGCGGGTTCAACTGGTGTACTGTACCTGTACCAGGCTAGAAAGTCTTAAAGGACGCGCATTTGGACTTGAAAAACCTGGGAGATCCGTTTTGGTTGCAATGGGGTAAGCAAAATTGAGAATGTCCGTCGGTGCTGGAACAATGCTCTCCATGCTCAGCCGCCTGATGTTCGCACCGCATGGAATTGGGGCTTGCAAGTGACCAGTTCCTGTCACAGGATCTTGGTTTACAATATGGCAAATAACAGGCAAAACACCAAGGCACGCCTTCAAGAATTCGGAGACAAGGTAATCTCGGTCGCTCCAATCACCATGCCCTTGGCCTTTTCTTCTCAGTTCAGGGAAGAATACGAGGAGTTCTAGAGGAAGTACGATTTCCGGGATGTTAAAGACTAGCTGGCTGCGTGGTTTGTGTCTCCAGCACCCTGTCGCAGTAGCTTTACGGCGCGTATAGTGACGCATACGGAGATCTCTCAAATATTTCAAATCTTGATCTCGGATTGGACCAGGGTGAAAATTACCAGAATTAAAAAGGACACATGAACTGCTGGGGTGATCATCGCGTTTCGCCAGCCACATTAGTGCACGCTGTTTTCACAGATCGGAAAACTCAAGACAGCCATTCTGTTGTTCACCTTGGGCATCGGATAATGCTAGCACGCAAAGAGAGCGACCGGAACTTCGGAAGACTGTGCCTCATGCGGTGTGGTTCGTTCACACCGCCATAGACGATAAAATATTGTTAGTCCTTGTGCCGCAGGCTAGCTGCCGCTTCTGGAAACTGCTCCCCGATTACCAGGGCTCTGTCGCAGATAGCTGGTTGGATCCGACTGGACAAACCAAAATGCATATCTGCATAGTTGTCTCCAGCCAAGAAGAGGGGTAAATCGACGTGGGACCCCTCCCCAAGATATATCTCGTCGACTTCGCGGGGTGAAGACTTCCCCTTACTCGCCATTGCACAGATATAGATTGTAGCAGATGAACCTAGTGAACGAACGTTACATCCACACTGTCTAAGTCAGATTCTTCCATCGACAAAGAACAGCTCCTATCATTCGCGCTTGGTGAAAGAGGGCAAAATGAGCAACGAGAACAATATCCCCACCCCCCCACCCGCTGCCGCCATTGCGGCTGACGAGGTGAGATATCTTCAGAATTTATCGAGAAATGATGGTTTACTGAACCCCTGCTGCACACCATAGGTCACCGACACTGGCGACAATTCCTCATTAAATGGTGTAAGTTGTAGGGAAATTCGTCAGGACGTGCCCGCAGGAGCAGGCTGACTAGGGCACTTCAGGGTAGCATTGCGCCGTCCACCTCGACAGTCGCGACGTCAATCCTCGAATCTAGACTTGAGAACGGGAGAACGTATCACAAGTACAAGGAAGGCAGTATGAGGAATCTGAATCAGTACTTTTGTTCAGATTGTGCAGTAACTGACCTTGGCAGAGTACTGGGCTCCGAACGATGAGAGAGAGCAGGATAGACTCGGTGCGATTTTATTCTCCCTTTCGATCGCCATGCTTCTTTAATTAACACGTCGGCTTAGACCTTGTGCACAACCTTTACCTCTTGACTTTTGATTACTATCTGGGAACGGCGCCGCCAACTCGAGAGAAATCGAACGTCGGTCGTGTGCTCGACGTCGGCACGGGCACAGGCCTTTGGGCAATTGAATTCGGAGAGGAGCATGAGGAGGCGGATGTTCGTAACGCTTGCTACCCGTTTGACACCGTACAGGATACGCGATGTTGATGAATACTTTTCAGGTTACCGGTATCGACTTGTCGGCTATCCAGCCAAACTTGTATGACTTATGGTTCCCAACACGGTTTCCTTTCCTGACAGACGCGCTGACAAGACTAACGTACTAGCGTGCCTCCCAATGTTAAATTCGAGATCGATGATATCGAGGAGCCGTGGACTTTCAGTGAGCCTTTCGACTACATCCACAGCAGAATGATGAAGGGCAGTATTCGCGACTGGAAGAGGTTTCTCCAAAGCAGTTTTGAGTTGGTTCCCTCACATATGCCTGTGCTGTGGGTGTTTAGTTGCTAATCACTCGGTCATCATGTAGTAATCTCACTCCTGGTGGATATCTCGAGCTGAACGACATCGATTTCTTCCCCATTTCAGACGATGACACGATTCCTAAGGATAGTCATCTCATGAGGGCCTTCAATCTCTGCTTTGAGGCTCTCGCAAAGATGGGTTCACCTTTCGAAGAGTTTAGCCGCTTCGAGACTATGCTCGCCGATATTGGATTCGAAGATATAAACGTGCAGCGGTTCAAGTGGCCTACGAACCCGTGGCCCAAGGACAAGAAACATAAGAACCTAGGCGAGTGGAACTTCGAGAACCTATCGCCCAACTTGGACGGGCTTCTCATGGCGCCCTTGACGCGAGCCCTGGACATGAGCCAGTCAGAAGTCCATGTTCTTGCGATGGAGGCCCGTCAGGAACTCGCGGACAGAAACATCCACGCTTACTTCAATGTGTATGAAACTTTCAGATACCCCCCATGATTCTATCTTAGCCCACTTTCTCTGACCCTTTCTGTCTAGGTGGTCGATCCATGGACGCAAGCCATCTGCGAATTGAAATCGCTAGACACCCATGGGTTCGGGGTTGTAATATCCTTGCATTTTTTCTTCAACGAAGGGGAGGCGCGATTTGTTACTGCGTTAGATTAGCTCGCCAAAGCCAAACATTGTTTGTAGAATTGAACGAACATGAAAAATATGAACTTCGCTCAAGCCCTCTTTCGCCTTCATACAAGTTGAGACTGGCATCCTCATCAAGTTTAAGACTGACGTCTTTGCGGACATCCGAGTTTTGCTCTGACGAGATCTGACGATATGAACGATCTACGGCATTTGAGTGCTCATGGTCGCTAAATTTTGAGTCACTTGATAGCATAACTAGCATTTATTGTTGATTCCACCTGATTGCTGAACAAGCTTGATATCAAGTGGAGCAGAGCGGCTTAAACTGGGGCGAACGCGAGACCACCTCGTATTATTCAATGGGGGGCTTATACACCGATATTAAAAACACTATATATAGAACCTTGAGAGGTTCTTGGCTCACGCCGGCTGCTCCACGATGGATGTAGATCTGAAGGACTAAAACTGGCACAGTCCCATATCACAAACATGAGACATGCATCTAGCTTCTTTGTATGTCGTCCGACCTGCTGCCTGTGTCGTTTAAGCCTTCGGAAATCCCCAAGATGAGAGCTTCAAACAACTTGCTGTCGCAGTGGGCAATTCTACTCACTACTGCAGCAGTTGCCTCAAGCTAATCTATCAATCAGAGAGCCGGTGTCTCAGCCTGCAAATTGCCAGCGACGAATGGTGTGTTCTTCAGCTCTGGATTTGGCTACAAATACGACTGCGCTCCTAGCAAGGGCACCGTCAATGCGATCCTCATCTTCATCGACTTCCCGGACCAGACTGCATCAGAAGCTTCTCCGCAAGAGGTCTACGATCTCCTGATACCCCAGGCCCAGCAATGGTTCAACACGTCCTCCTACGGTCAGCTGTCGCTCAACATCACCGCAGACACGAGCCGCTTCTACCGCATGCCAAAGAACGCCGCCGACTACAATTTTGTTAGACCTTTATCACAGCAAGCTCACTATGCCTACGTTCAAGACGCGTTGGAGCAGTGGCTTGCTGTCACCAATACGCCGGTTCCCAAGGTTAACAGCACCGAGGGCCCCCTGACCGATATCTTCTACGTCATCCCGACCAGGAACGCCACGGGTATTGAGTTGTCTGCAGCGCTCACTGGTGGCGCGTATACTAAGAATGTCAACTACGTTGCGAGAAAAGCCGTCACAATGGGTATTGACACATTCGATTGGTGGGGTTATAAGGCGGTGAATCACGAGACGGGCCATACCTTCTGCTTGCCGGATCTGTATCCCATACCGACGGGCTACACGGGCATGTACGCCGGCAATTGGGACATGATGGCCGACGTGGGTGCGTCCAGCCCGGATTACTTCGCGTGGGATAAGTGGAGGTTAGGCTGGCTCTCCGATGACCAAATCGAGTGCCTCGTTCCGTCTGCCGGTTCCCTAAACGGCAGCAACATCACCTCCTCGACGACGCATAAACTCACACCACTCGAGACTATGGATGGCATGAAAGCCGTGGTCGTGAAGCAAAATAAGACTACGGCATTGGTTGCCGAAGTGAGGTCGAAGGAGGGTAACAATCTTAACTCGTGTACGACTGGCGTCTTGCTCTACACTGTGGCGACAGACCGTGGTACGGGCGAGGGTCCGATCCGAGTCCTCGATGGAAACCCCGGCTGGGGAACAGCCTCTTGCATCAACGACAATCTTGACAATGCGCCGTTGAGTTTGGCGGGCGAAGGTGCAAGCTCTTACACCTCGACAGATCTGGGTGTGACGGTTACCGTGGTGGAGCAGAACGGCGATGATTACACAATCCGCATTGATATATCATAAGCGACAATGGTTAATACGTCGGCCGGATGCTTAAGTAAGATTCATGGGAATAGCGAGATTGAACTCGCCGAAGAATTGCTGGTTAATGGTAAGGTCCCCGACTGCCAAGTTGTGTCAAACGTCAGAGGTCCAAAAATGAGGGCCGATAGAAGGCAGAAGAAACGCAGCAGGCGTGAGAAGTTGTCACTGGGGCCTGTTTCGGCGATTCAGTGCATGTCATAGGGGCATGAACGGCAGTTCATCACACAATTTTGAGAAGCAGTGTTTCGTATGCTGCAGCGACGGCATTCCAAACTTCAGATGTACAGAATGGGACGAAGGACCTCTGTCGTGGATTGAATAAAGGCGGGATTTTCGTGGAAAGACTGCCCACGAGGAGTTCGGCCGGTGCGTTCGGACTGACGCCGGAGACAGAAACAAGTGGCTACATGCTAGAGCATGATAATACCTGATAAAGTTCACGATAACTCATCTTTGATATTGTTTGATCGCCGGCGGCCAAGAAGAAATTGTGCGCCTGATGTGGTGAGGGAAGCACATTCCTTAGGGCCATTATGTTGGATATCAAGAAAATGAACGAGAGTCATTAAAAAGACAAGCAAATTGAAACTCGTCTAGAGCGGGCACTCAATCGTCTCGTTTGTATAAAAACCGGAGTTAACCGCTGGAGTGCTAAGATATCTTCCAAACCAGTGTCGACCAGGTCGATTCACATCGGCACACTGGAGAAAGTTTCCACGACAGTTCGGTCACGGACTGTCAAGGCATTCAATGAGAAGTAAAAACATACCGGTTACGACTGAGGATGAGGATGGTCATGATTCATGGTTAACATCAAGAGCGATCTAGTCATCCAATGAACACAAGTCCAGGCGCTTGAATCGTCCGGTCGTCCGTCGTCTGATCGCTGTGGAACTTTTTAGTACTCGTCCAACCCAATGCACATCCGCGAGTCGATTATTTTCGCCTCAAAGTTGATCGAGGCCCTTACGGCGCTGTAGGCCGAATACCGAATGGCGAAGGAGATCATGCTACACGGGATGGGGTGATATGCGTTGATTGCTTGCCAATACGTCCATCATCCCCGCCACGATGGAAGTACAATGCGACGATTCCCCGCCAGTCAGAGATGACGCGCGAGGGTGACTAGGGCCGCATGGTGATGGCGTCTGAGATTTTCCCCCTTGGCACTGATGCGTCTGAAGTCTCTGATCGCCTGAAACAGTAGATCTTAAGGCAGGCAATGAGTCCAAGGCTCCACTTTCGTTGCCGCAGAAGCGTTGACAGAAGTCGTTCCCGCGACAGGCTGAACAGAGTTCTGGCCAGATGGTGGGATGGTGTCATGCTCACACTCCCGCAGAGAAAAAGGAACGAACTCAGCGACAATGTTCTGGGGTTTTCATAGCATCCGTAAGGTTGTTAAGACACATTTGAGTTTCAATGACACTTGAATCTGACTTCAAGTTTCCTGCAGGCTCTGAGGGGCATGCCCGCTTGTCTAAGATACCAGACCATAATAAGCTTACCAACTAGCGGTACCCTTCCCCGTCCTGAGAGATTGTAGAGACAAACGGCAATATCGTCTGGACTCAGATCATAGTTGGCCAGGAATGGCGGCCAGATTATCCGCTGAGCAAGATCGGTTGAGCAACTTCCCTCTCGCCTAATTTTTCTTGGCATCTGCTGTTAGTGAATGAGTGAGCCTACCACCAAATTACTAACAGCCGAAAACTCTTCACCTCCCCTTGCCGGAGCCCGCATCCGCGATGGCCTCACAGCCGCCGTCGGGCACCGGACTGATGTCGGCCGACCAAGCCGACCCCGAACCAGGCTCCGGGACACCTCCGGAGCCGAACCCCACCTCAAGAGCTAAGCGACGCCGCGACGCCGAGGCACAGCCGACCCGGCCCAGCCTAACGGGAAGCCAGCTTGATGCCACCACCGACGCCCCTACCTCGGCCGAGGGGCCCGCAGCCTCTACCGCATCTGCTCCGAGCGGATCTGCCACAGGGTCCGTCTTGACAGCCCTTGCAGAAGAAGCTAGACAGTACGAGGCACGGAAAGACGTCTTTCTGACCATTGCACGGTCCGTCGACAGCGTTGTCGCCAGCTTTGACGGTTCTAGAAAGCAGATCGCGAAAGAAGCCACTGCCTATGTCATTCAAACCCTCAAGAGACTGATCAATCACGAGACAAGCCCAATAGCGGCCCGGAGTTGGGCGGCTGTCGTCGCACCGATGGCGGGCAACACCACTGCGGCGACCCGGAGCGGCCAGAGCTGCCAGAGCTCTGCCCGCCCGAAGGCCACACTCCCCGCCGAGGATCAGCCGCAGGCGCAGCCGAAGGAGGACCTCCGCATCTTTGCCCGCGTCCCGGAAGAAAGCTTAGCGGCCGCTCGGAAGATCGCACCGTTCGCCGTACGACAGATCGTCTGTAAGGCCGTTGGCCTGGGGCTAGCGGACCTTCCCCACGTCTACCATATCAGCACAGGTTACTCTCTGAAGCCGCGAAACAAGCAAATACAGGAAAGACTACTTGCAAGTAAGGCAAAGCTGGCGGAATGCCTCGGCGCCCACCAGGTCGAGACGCCTATCAAGTGGTACACTTACGTTGTGCCGCGATGCCCAACAAAACTACACAGCATTGGCGGGGACGTCCTGGACCCAGCCACACTCGTTGAAGATGAGGTCTTCGCACAGACAAGACAGAAGCCTGTCCTTGCTCGACCGTCCCGCCTTGGGCCCAACCCAGTCACGAACGAAATATCTTGGCTCATATCATTCACATCAGAGGTCACGCCCTTCAGGCTCTTCAACCAAAGCGGCAGATCTCTGCCCGTCAAGAAACGAAGGACGCTCATCCGACACGACCCCGGCTGCCAGGGCTACCACTCCAACCGGTTCTGCGGACGACGACCGATCTGCAGCAACTGCGGAAGACCTTCCGATTCACACGAAACGGGACCCTGCATGGCCAGGCCCCAATGTGCCAACTGCTGCGGCCCCTTCCAAGCCAGCCACACAGACTGCCCAGCGAGGCCCTCGGCCGTAAACGGCGTCGTCTCCCTTCCCGGTCGAAAGGAGCGGGCTCGGATCCGGAAGGCCGGCCAGAAAGCATCGGACACTCTGTACAAGGCTACTCGATCCGACAGTAGCCAGGAGGCGGCAGGCGTCCCTACCTCCACCAGCCAGAACCAGCAACCCGGCGCCAAGCGCGCGCGCACGAGAACGCCCTCCGCAAGCTCGATCGTTTGCCTCGGTGACGGAAGCACTGACAGCAGCAGCATGGATGAAGACGAGGCGGACGAAGGCGAAGGCGAAGACTCCCCCGACAACACCTCCATCGACCGTCCCGTGCTACCCATGCCAAGCAGGAGCCAACGGGCAGCACAGAAGCCAAACTACAACGTCGCGAATGCCTACACCCACCTCGAACTCGACTCGGAGACGTAAGCCGAGAGCGGCGACCCCACGGATGCTACGCGTTGCGCAGGGCAACGTCGGAAAGATCTCCCCGGCGCACACGGCTTTCCTGCAGCTCTGCTGGGAGGCTCAGATAGATGTGGTCCTCGTCCAGGAACCCTGGACGGGCTGGAAGGACGGAAACGTGCAACTGAACACGCACCCGGGTTTCGACTCTTTCGTCCCGGTCGACTTCTGGGACAGCGAAGGAACCAGACCAAGAGTATTGACCTACACACGCAAAGGGATAGGGATGACGGTGGAGCAGCAGAGGCCTGTCCACACGAGAGACGTACTGTGGCTGGTGGTCGACAAAACGACGACTATCGTCAACGTGTACAGACAACCCCGCGACCCCCACAGCCGCACAACAGGGATACTGCTAGAACTCAAACCCCCGGAGCGAGCTTTGATCGCGGGTGACTTCAACGCGCATCACTACTCTTGGGAGCCCGGGACGAGGAACGGGAACCGGGGAGATGACATCGCAGGCTGGGCAGACGGCCACAATCTCTCTCTTATCAGCGAAGTTGGGGTGGCAACCCAGGATTGCGGACATGTCCTGGACCTGGCTTTCTCTAATATCCCTTTTGCGCACGCGCAGGTCAGCCCACAGCTACACCCGGGAGCTGACCACGAGGCCATCGTGGCCGTCATACCACTACTCAAACGCCCAGTGTCACAGGGAGAGGGCCACCCGCAGCCACGGCCACTGTCAGTGCCCGACTCGGCGCTGCCTCGGCTGAGAGACCTGATCGAAGGGGGGCTAGCTGCGATGCCCAATCTGGGGGATCAACCTACTCCGGAAGACCTGGACGGGCAGGCAAGTCACATCGTCGAGCTCTTCTCCCGAGCCATTGAGGCGGTCGGCAAGAAGAGAGGAAAACATGGTAAAGGCGCGGCTTGGTGGACGGAGGAATGCGCAGAGGCCCACAGAGCATACCGTGCTGCCCGCAACCAACAAGCCTGGGAGACGGAGCAAGATGCGCACCTTTATCTAATGGAGAAACGAAAGGCGTTCCTGAGCACGGTGAGGAAGGCTAAGCGAGCATACTGGGCCGGAAAGATCGATGGAGTCGCTTCAGACCGGGACCTGTACCAGATCATGGGTTGGCGGAAGGCGAGCCTACTGACCAGAGCACCCCCATTGGTTGTGGACAACCAGACGATCGAGGATACTAACGAAAAGGCTCAAGCGCTTCGGGGAGCCCTTCTCGACAGGTTTAGTGCGGAAGATGACGCACCGGGTGACCCGTTTGACGTACCCGTCGTCCCGAGGCGAGCGATTACTTGGCAGGACAATGTTAGCGGAGAAGAAGTGAAGACGGCCACCTTAACAAAGACAACGACCCCTGGTGTGGACGGCATCACAACACGCCTCCTCCAGGCATGCTGGGATGTCATCTCGGAACCGGTCAGGCAGCTATTCCAGTCCTGTATGCGGGCCGGCCACTTTCCTCTGCCCTTCCGCAGAGCTGAGGTGGTCATGATCCAGAAGGCCGGCAGGGATGCCTCCAAGCCCGGGTCCTGGCGGCCGATCGCGCTCCTCTCGTGCCTGGGCAAGGGACTAGAGCGACTGATAGCCAGAAGGATGGCGTCCCTGGCGATTGTCGAGCGCATCATCAGTCCGCAACAGATCGGGGCTCTACAAGGCAGGTCAGCCGTCGATCTGACGACCTGCCTCACCCACGACATCGAGATGGCCCTCCTAAAAGGACTCACGGCGACACTTCTGACTATGGACGTAAAAGGGGCGTTCGACTCCGTCCTTCGGAACCGGCTCGTCATTAGACTGCGTCAGCAGGGATGGCCACATGGCCTGACCAGACTGATCTTTAGCTTCTGCTGCAACCGCACCGCTAGAGTCCGACTGGAAGAAAGCACAACGGAGTACTTCCCGCTGTCATGCGGGCTGCCTCAGGGGTCACCACTATCTCCCATTGCCTTTCTGCTCTACATCGCAGAGATACTTGAAGACGACCCGAACGCGCGATTCGGGTACGCGGACGACATCGCCCAC